>NW_017675364.1:0-30097 GCF_001879085.1 Nicotiana attenuata
AAATCGACCTCGAACCAGGTTGGTCCCATTTGCAGACACAGGCTAATCTCACCGATGGTGGACCTCTGAGACCCATCAAAAGCTTTTACGTTGATTGCTCCTTCTTTTATCTCATGCAGCCCTTTGCCTAACTTCTTGAGTGTTTACCAAAGGACAGATGTTAAGGCTGGAACCCCCATCGATCAGGATCCTGGTAATGAAATAGTCCTCGCATTGCATGGTGATGTGCAGGGCTTTGTTGTGACCCAACCCTTCAGGTGGAAGCTCGTCCTCATAGAAGGTGATTTTATGGCTTTCTAATACTTATCCCACCATGTTAGCCATTTCCCCGCCAGTGATGTTACTTGGCACGTATGCTTCACTCAGCACCTTCAACAGAGCATTTTTGTGTGTCTTGGAATTCTACAGCAATGAGAGGATGGATATCTGTGCTGGTGTTTTGTTTAGCTGGTCGATGAACGAATACTCCTTGGCCTGTATTTTCCTCCAAAGGTCGTCCGGACCCGTCTCAATGATGGGTGGCCGGTTGGAGGCCTGCTTCCTTGACTCCGCTAGGTGTTCAGGAGTATAGACTCTCCCAGTTCTTGTTATACCCTGTGCTGCAATAGTCTCTTCAAACCTGACCTTGCCTTTCCTCCTAGCCTCGGCTGTATAATCCCATGGTATAGCTTTTGTGTGGAATGACGGCATGGTGAACATCGCCATCGGGATCGGTGCGGCCACCTTTACTTCGAATGGGACATGTTCTTTGGGTGGCAAAACTGCAACCTCAAATGGTGCTGGTGCCTTTGCTGATGGCGCTGCTTCAAACTCAAGAGGAATAGCCACGTCTACCTTGGTGTCCTCAGACGGTTGGATCTGGACTATAATTGAATTGAGAGTAACTGCTGGTTTCTTTAGGTCATCGCCTTCTGCGATTAACCCGATGGATCCTTCGGGATCCCAATCATCCTCCACTTCAATCATGTGGATACCCCTGCCTTTATGGTCTGGTAGAGGGTTGTTGCGGACGTTCGGAGCGGCTTCCTTTGCTACAATGACTTTGTTATCAATCAGAGACTGTATCTTGTCTTTTAAAGAGCGACATTCATCGATGGTGTGTCCCTTCATGCCAGAGTGGTATGCACAAGACTTGTTTGGGTTAACCCACTGAGAAGGATTCTCAGGGGTTGTAGCAGGGACAGGGGTGACATAACCGGCGGCTTTGAGTCTCTCATATAGCTGGTCAATGGGTTCGGCGATGGCTGTGTATTGTTTTGGAGGCCTCCGATCAAAATTTGGTCGGGGCCTAGGGAAGTTTTGGCGTGCGGGGGGTGATTGGTAATGAGATGGTTGGGCATTGTAAGTTTGGAAGACCTGAGCGGGCTGAGAGTATCTGGGTGAGGTAGGCTGATATGTAGGGGGTAGAGATGACTGATAAGTTGGCGGTAGAGCTTGGTAGGAGGGTGCTTGGTAATTTGGGGCTGGCTGATATGTGAGTGGAGGTATTGGGTAGGTTTGGTATTTGAGGGGCGACTTGGTCCTTTGTGCAAGCATCATGGCCCCTACGTCCCTCTTCTTAGACACACCACCAGACTGCAAGGCCTTATTTGTAGCTTGCAAGGCCTCGAAGTTTGTAACCATACCGCTCTTAATACCTTCTTCAATTCGTTCCCCCAGCTTGATAATGTCAGAAAACTTATGATTCTCAATCACCATCAACCGTTCATAGTATTGCGGGTCTTGAGCCCGGACGAAGAACTTGTTCATTTGTTCTTCTTCTAAGGCGGGTCTGACCTTAGCAGCCTCGGACTTCCAGCTAGTAGCATACTCTCAAAATGTCTCTGTGGGCTTATTCTTTAGATTCTGGATATAGAACACGTCTGGCGCGTTCTCTGTGTTAAACCTGAACCTGTCCATAAAATCAGATGTCATACCTACCCAGCTTGACCACTTCTTAGGATCTTGGCTAATGTACCAAGATAGCGCATCTCCTTTCAGACTCCTCATGAACAGCTTCATGCGGATCCTTTCATCTTTTCCTACCCCGACCAGCTTGTCGCAGTATGTTCTCAGATGGACCCTTGGATCACCTGTACCGTCAAACATCTCGAACTTGGGAGGTTTGTACCCCTCCGGTAGTTCGACATCTAGTTGTATGCAGAGGTCTTTATAGTTCAACCCTTCGATCCCTTTACTTCCTTCGACGCCCTAAATTTGGTTGGTTAGTTTCTTAAGTTCTTCAGCCAAGTTTCTGATGAGTAGATCCTTTTCATCGGACTCAGGTGTGCAAGATATAGGTTGGGTGGAGAGTGGCATGGTCTCCACGTAGATGGGATTGTTGTGGTGGCCTGGTGTGTGGGCGTGGAAATGGTCATTTGCGGAGTTTTGCGGTTCGGGGATGAGTAGTAGAATATTGTTTGGAGTGCAGCAAGTGTTGCATTGGTTCTTTGTTGGAGCAGTAGGATGATTTGGTTGTTTTTGAAGAGGTGCGGGGTTTTGAACATTGGGGAAGTTGATGTCTGGGGTGCTGAGGGAGAAGGATAAGTTGGCTAGTTTCCGAACCTGATCGAGCTCTTCCTGAAACTTCAACAATTTCTGCTCAAGTTGTGACACATTTTCGTTGGGAACCCGAATACCATGGCCATCAGTGGCCTCTGCTGTTGTGTTCTCTTTTCTGATGTTCAAATCTTCCATTTTGCCTTTGTTCTTGTTCTTAACAGGACTAAGAGGAGGGGTGGGTGGAGGGCCCCTGGATCTCGTGGAATAAGATGATGTTTCCAGAGTGCAAGAACTAACCTTTGGGGAGGGGAATAACAAAACAAAAAATAAACAAAAGGTAACCAAGTTAGTGAGGATCATAAAAAGTGTTGCAATATTTAAACACGTAGTGTAGGAATATAAATTGTGTCCTAATTTGGGAACCTCGTTGTGCCCGAGGTTGGCCTAGGGACAAGTTGATTTGGAGAACTGGGAATGCTAAATGCCTCATTTCATTGATAAAGATAAGACGAATCCCAAATCGACATTAAATAAACAGGAAATAAAAGTTAATAATGGCCACTGGCCTTGTTACATTTCAAGCGAAAAAGATAAATTCCTATCTACTTGGTCCCAGAAGGACCTTCCCCAGATTCGGCATCCTTGGCTCCTTCGAACAGCTTCCCCAACTCGCGAAGTCCTAACAACAGGTATGCTCTGGCTAAATATCCACCTTCAGCCCCTTTAGCCTTTTGACAATCTTCAACCCTTTTGAGAAACTTTCTTTCCAGTTCCACTATGCCTCGCTCCAAGTATCCCAGCTTTTTGTTGGCGTTGGTAGCCATGTCTTTCCATTCCTCGATCAGCTTCTGGTTGGACTCTTGTATTTCACGATGTTCACTTTCGCACTCACAGATCCTTTTGCTCAACTGGTTGTACTTGACTTGCGCCTCGGCCTTTTCATCTATAATCCTGTGGCCTCGAACAAACCCTGACTGGCCCAAACCATCATGATTGTCTTCCAACCAACCTGAATAGAAAGGAGTACAATTTGCGTGGTATCTGTCTGGCTCTATGGTGTCTTTCCCCATCACGATCTTGCTATGCCACATGTGTTGGGCTTGACACTTGTAGGGACTATCGTCGCCTTGGAAGTCGGCTCGAAAGTGACTCATCTTGTCGACCCTGGGTATGACTTGCTTCCTACCAACTTGCCTCATAACTCGCAGAGGGACGTAAGGGTAGGTTCCCCTCAGACCAATTAGTATCAGGAAAGGTGCGTCTCTATATCAGACGATGAACTCCTCCGTTGGAAACCACTCGAACATCCACTGAACTTGTTCCTCGGTCAGATTATCAAATAGCTCAACCCATCCTTTAGCATCCTCAGGCTGAGCGAACATGTCAGCAATGTAATTCATTCGCTTTGGATGGTGGAAAGCGATGTGATCATCCCAGTCCCTACGCTGAATTTCTTGTCGATATTCGCCGTTTTGGAGATGCTCTATGAGCCATAGTTGAAGTAGCAGATTGTAGCCTTCAAAGTGTTTTGCTCCTTGTTGACACTTCTCTAAGGCTCGGTATATGTCTGCAATAATCATAGGTACAATGCTGAATGCCTGCCCACCAATCCCCTCCATTAGGGTTTTGGTCACCATAGCCAACCTAGTATGAATTCTACCTTTCTTCATTGGAAATACAATCAGACCCAGAAAGCAAAATATGAAGACGAAAACCCTGCGATGGACGTGTCCCAAGGATGTGATGGCAAACTCGCTAGAGTAGGTTCGGTAAGATTTGCTGTGACCGTACCTTTCATACAAGTAGTCAAAAGGGATGTATGAATCCTTCAAGCAGGTCAATTCCGGATTCTTCTTCAAACCCATCATTTTAAGGAAGCCCCTACCTTTGCGATTCTCAGGCATTAGCAAGCCCGGAGTTTCCCATACTAGACCGGCCAGTCCTCCAATCTCCTCCAGCAAAGGTGTTATTTCAATACCCCCAAAGCGGAATACGGCCCTTTCACAATCCCAAAACAATGTGGCAGCTTCTATGATCATGTTATTGGGTTGGATTTCCAGGAGGGATGGTAGATTTCCCAGATATTTACTGACGAGTTTTTGATCACTAGAGTGTAAATCTTTCCACCAGCTTAGCAACCTTGGGTGGATGTTGGTGACCATGCCGAATCTGGGGACTTCGTGCCTCATGTTTCTGTAAGGCAAATAAGGTTAGACCCTTCCCCCACCGGACTCGACTGTTTAATATCAATGATTAGCAGGAAGCATCTAGTTGTCCAAATAAATGCACAGAACGTGACGACGTCCGTTTTGGGTTTAAGGAAACCCAGTGGACTTTGGACAAGGCTATCTTAAAGGATCATTAGGAGGACAACATAACTGATCCGGCTAGGTTTGACCATGATGCATGCACAATTTAAACAGAGTAAGGTTTCTATGGGGTTTTAGACTGGTACCCTTGAGCGGACAACTCAAGGGGGAAGGCTCGGAACTGTCGACTGCACCATTGATCGACTAGTTTTACCGCAAATATGCCTTTCCGAATTTAGGGGGTAATGATATAGGAAGATCGCAACCACTCATTATAAGCGTTGCTATAGGATTTGTTTGGCACGAGTGGAGCATGATTATGCAAAAAAAAATTAAAAGCATGTTGGCATGTATTTGCACATTTAGAAAGCGATAAATACAACAGTTTCATAATTTAAAGCAATAAAGAAAAGAAAACAAGAAAGATATGTCAGTTTTGCTTCTAAAGAAGAAATTAAATGCTTAAAGGAATTAAACAGATAATTGCGCATAGAGAGAGGAATAAATTCACAAGAATAATCTGAAATGGTAAAAGCATAAAAAAACTCCCCAAGCAGAGTCGCCGTGCTGTCGCGCCCCCTTTTTCCTTCGCGAAATCGGGTTTATGACATTTTAGTTGGGACAACTCTTTCATTTTGGGAAAGGGGTTTTGCAGTTTGAAGAGTCGCCACCTAACAATTTTAAGGTGCATTAGGGCACCTATAGGGTTCAACTACAACTACGTTTGATAACCAGAGATAGGGTAAGGCTTGAAATTATCCCAAGGGGAAGGTGTTAGGCACCCCTCAGGATCCACTAGTGTGGTTCCCGGCCAGATAATTCTTTGTGAATTTGTGCAATTAACAAGTAAACAAACAAGGCTCAAATAAGAGGGGATTTTAAATACACAAGTGTTTGAAAATGATTAAATAAAATAAAGTTTTGAAAGAGTTATAACTAAGCATGCTGATGAATGTAAAGGGGGTCCTAGGTTTGTTTGTAATATGGATCACATCAATGCAATACCCGGTAATCACTCCTCAAAAGAAGGGATACACGTGGTATTAGCGCACCAGTCATCATATCCATATCTACCCTTCCCACCCCGTAAAGGTATTTAAAGCGCGGATTGGTCTCGAACTCTATTGCGTGCTATTACCCGTCCCATTCCTATCAATCCCGGAGGAATTTTAGGACTAATATTCTTATAAGAGGGAGGATCTAGGCTGACTCTTAGGTTTAAAGGTAAAAAGGCTAAGGCGACATACAAAAACACGTAGGACTACATTCAAAGGGGAAACATGTAAGCAATTAGAAGGCTCATACAATCCTCCGCAAATAATACATATAAATAGCACGACTCAAACACAGTTAAAGTCTGTATTTTAAAAATCCTAAGGTAGGGGATTTGAGTCAGAACCACATTTATTATGTAGCTCAGATAAGAAGTTCGAATCAGTCCTGCCTGCTAGTTGTAGCAGTTGCTAATTAAACAGAGGCGGATTAAATTTTATCATTATTATTACTTAAGGCTTGCCTAGGCGTAGTAGTGATGTCCTAGGAGCATGATATCTATTGTTGATTAGGAGTCTAGTAAAACAGTAAACAATTCTAAACGAGCAATTTGGATCCTATAGGCATGCTTTCTAAACCGTATTGCTAAAAGGAGTAAGTTGGTTTAAACTGATTCAGAACAGTACGAGTCAAACTGATTTTTTTTACTAAACTGGTTTAGGTCTTATAGGCATGCTCTCTATTATAGCTGATTTTAATCTTATAGGCATGGTATCTAATTGATCATGAAGTGGAGTAGGCAGGGTTTACTTGACCACAGCGAAATTCCTATAGGCATAATTTCTATAAAGATATTGATTTTAATCTTACAGGCATGACATCTAATTTCGAAGCTGATTTTAACCTTTAGGCATGATGTCTGATTGAGTATAGCCATTTAGATCCTATAGGCATGATGTCTAAGTGTGGAAGTAAAACATGCAGAATTTATCAAACAGATCCTATAGGCATGATATCTAAGTGTGGAAGTAAAACATGCAGAATTTATTAAACAGATCCTATAGGAGGGATATCTACCCTTAAAACATGCATAATTGCCCCATCCCTTTTACTAGCCAACACCAATGTTCGTTACAAATTATTACAGACCAAATACTTAAATTACAAAAGAAGTGCAGAAATAAGAAATTACAACCAAAAGAAGCCTGATCTTGACTTCCTATCTGAGTTATATAATTAATCACTTCAGATGCCCATGATGTTCAAAGTCTTTCTCATACTTGGGTGTGACAAAGTTCCCTAAGGGTCTCAAGGGACCCCGGGCAATGCTTACACCCAGGTCTGCATAACCAGATAGAAATGAGTGCAGTGTGGAAGGGCTAGCCCTTATGCGTCCAAGTTCAGAGGGAGCTCAAAGGTCCCAAGGCAAGGCTCACACAAGAGGGGCGGAACCTAGGTTCTAAGAATATAGTAGAAGTGCAGGACAGAAATTGATTAAAACTGAGTTGGAAATAGTAAGTATTAAAGGGTGATTTGAAAAAAAAAACAGTAGTAGTGGAGCTCAAAATACCTAGAATCAGTAGTTACACAAAGGGTCGAGGGGTTTTGGGAATACATTATATGAAGCATATGACCCCAAAAGGGGGCAGGTTTTGTCATGCACAGCAATAGATGATGCTGGCATGCCCACAAACCAACCTAAGGAACACAAACACATAGAGGGGATATGGGGTTTGGGATTCATAAGTCAGCAAATCACATAACAAGCGACTGACAGAGTACATACTTAGGGGAACATTAATCTAAAAGGGGAAGGGAGCATATTTCAGCATGCTAGTAATGTAAATAGACTACAGAAACATTGGCAGAAGTGAGCATGAATGAGAGACTGAAGCAACTTAAAGAAGCATATTATTGTTGAGACTTAAAGAGTAAACTAGGACATACCAGTAGAGAAGCAAAGTGCAGAAAGGTAAAGCAAACAAGAGTCCACAGTCTAGCCTTGGCTTTCAGCCGGCTAGACAAAGCAACAACACAAGTAGCAGTAAAGAAAGCGAGAGTTTTAAGTGTAAGTGTGTGTTTTGAACTCAAGTTGCTCGTGTCTTTTGAAAGAAGAGGGGGTGGGTATTTATAGCTTTTGAAAACGAGTGATAAGTAAGGTAATAAGTAAAGTCTTAACATAAACATGGAAACAATCACAAGTTAAAATCAATTAACACAAGTGATTCCCTTTAATTAAGGAATCACTGTTTAACGGGTAGTAGCAGGTTTAATTAAGGAAAGAAATCAATTTGGGGACAGATTGATTATTGCCATATAAGGGGCAGTAAAAACATGAAGTAAACAATCAAGTCTAAGTACAAAATAGGCTTATTTTGGGAAAGGATTCAGCAAGGTAAAATATCACAGTAAAGGGAAAGGAATCAATAAATTTTAAACAGGCGAGTGAAATTAGGGTTTATAAAGAAAACGCTTTTGCAATCAGTCACCAAATCTAGTTCAATCAAGGAAGAAACTTCAGTATATAAATAGAGTGAACAGAAGCATCAGACATGCGAGGCCAAACACATTGGCAAAAGAGATAACACGAACATACAATAGTGGCAGAAATAAGCTAGGATTCTGTAGTAAGGAAAATATTCGAGGCATAGTAGTCAAGTAGGTCAAGTAGTCACATAGAATCAACAGTGAAGTAGAACATAGTATTAGGTAAGAGAAATCAGAAACAGGTAAAGGTCTCACAGTAGTAATAAGTGAGAAAAACTTCTAAGAAATTTAGGGTTTCAGCAGTAGTCGAGTTTAAGAGATGGTAAGAACTCAAAATCAAACAAGTCAAACAAGGAAAAGAGAGTCAGAAACAAAGAACAAGTACACATTTAAACAAACAGTTTCAGAACTCGGATAAGACTAAAGGAACTAGGATTTTTAACATGCTGAAATAGATAGAAGAACAATATGAGCAAGTCGTTTTAAACATAGCAAAATCACAACCAATATTGACATCAGAGAAGAGATCTTTTGAAAAACTTAAAGGAAACCCTAATCGTCGAAAAAATGAAGAGTCGTTTTGAAAGAAAAGTTGAAGAACCTTCGAGAAAACACTTAAGATCTAGGGTTTCAGAAAACCCAAAAGAAGTGAGAAAGACTTTGAAAGTTAACGATCTAACCAGAAAAAGTCAAGGATCGGCCTTGAAAGGCCATGAATGGCCAGAGAAATGTCATGGATGGCCGGAGAAAGGCCATGAACAAAAGTCGAGCTAGGACTGGACCAGACCCTTCGAGGTCTGGCCATGAAACCACAGAAACAAACACCCAGGAACCATAGGAGGCTGATACATGTCTCAAATGACCACGAGGGGCCATGGATTAGGAAGGTATTAGGGTGGGATTAGATGGCGGCGGCTAGGGTTCAGGTGAGGTTTCAGAGAGAATTGAGAGAAGGGGGATTTAAGGGCGGCGTTTGGTGATGAATGAGGTAGGGTAAGGGGTCATTTAAGGTTAAAATGGAAAGGGCGAATAGTGGCCGTTGATCTAAATGATCTACGACCAGGATTGAAATGGTTAGGTAGGGAGTCCGGGTTGGGTCGTTTAATTGGGTTAGGAGTCGGGTCTGAATGGGAATTGGGCCGGGAAATTGGATTTAGTTTGGGATCAGATTTAGGCTAAAATTGAAATATAATTGGGCTATTATTTAATTAGCCAATTTTCCCCTTTTAAAATTATAAAAAATAGAAAATTAACTTCTGAAAATAAATTGAAAGCACTAAAATAATTTATAGCATATAACTAACAATTTAAAAATACAGGACTTAATTTTATGAATATAAAACACAATTAAATTTTAAAAAGGCTAATATTGCAATTATGTGCAATTAGCTTTTAAAAATACTAAACAAAATTGTAAAAACCTGTAAAAATTACCTAAGCTATATCTTCGCATAAAGATAAAAATCCAATAGATGAATTACCAAAAATAATAATTTTGGAAATGATTATTGGGTTTAATGGATAAAAAAGGAAAATAAATTGATTTAAAAAACCTTAAAGATTATGAAAAAAATAATAAAATACTTGAATATGCTTACATATGCATATATGTGCCATTTTGAAGTTATTTTCCATATTGAAAATATATAGGGAAAAATTGGGTGTCAATAACCCCCCAAGTCCCGTGAAAATTACGGGTGCGTATATGATCAAGTTGGCTTTAAAGGGTACTCAAATTGAGGTAAAAACACACAGAAAGAAAATAAACAATCAAATAGGCTCGAGGTCGTCCCCACCTAATAAAAGAAAATAAAATAAAATTAAATAAGTCCTACTAGCCTATACTATGCCTCCACTGATGATGCCACGACCTCCATTTACATTTACTTCGGGGCATACCCCTGAATAAAATATATACAAATTCACGGGGCATTCCCCTGAGTATAAACTAAAGGGGGCAACCTCTCTCCTCGAAACCAAAAGAAAATAAATCGAAAAAGATCCTACGATTGCTTACCCGAGTGTTAACAACCTAGTATGCTCCTAGCGGGTAAGGAAATCAGGAAAGCAAACAAATAAAATTTTTGGTTCAATTTCTTCTCCATACTTAACGTCACCTCCCTAAATCCACATTCATAGTCATCCATAACAAAGCTAAGCTAAAGATATAATCAGTCAGAACAAATACAACACCCAACAAAGAAAATCAAAACACATTAAGAAAAGAAGATAAAATAAATATGTAATACTAATGAAGAAATAAATTAGTGAATCAAAGTATGATGTTGGCCGCTGGCTCAAAACTTTAACTACTTTCGACAAACTTTCTATGGCGAATCTCATTGAATTCAAGCGACCTAGGATTAATTGGAGGAACAGGAGGAAACGTGTTTAACATATAAAGAAACCTTACTACAAGAGCTAAACAAAAGCTATAAAAATAAATTCTGTTAAAACCTCTTGAACACTCAAATTCTAATACAAGACAACTTATAAAATTTTAAACTCACAAAATATTTGTTTGCTAAGGGTATCTTTTAATTTAAAAAAAAACAAAGAATGACTACTATCACCCATCTATTGCCAAACTTAAGAAATTAACTTGAGAAAAATAATATTAGGTTCTTCATTGCAACAAAATGGATTAGACAAAAGATTACCCACAAAAACTCCATTTAATATGAAAAATTCCTTCTCGATGAAAAATAAGGCACGAAGCAGTAAAAGACTTGGGTGAATCAAAAGGCCAACATCATACCTATCACCACAGAACACAAAATAGTAAAAAGAAGGAAAAGAGATAGACCTTAGATTGAATTCTCAGTTAATTAGCTAAAGAAGCGAATACAAACATATTTCCAGCGCCGAAATTTAGCGTGCAACAGGAAATGAACAAGACAGCTACAAACTAATTCGGGACTGGAATCGAAACTCGATCGGAAACAAAACTCGAACAACAACTCCCATAAACGGACTCCTGTTCCAGCTTCACCATGTTTTTTGAAACCGAAATCCAGAAGAAAAAACTAGGGATGCTTTATAGAATTTGAAATACCATTGAAGACTAGAGGAGACTGATTTTCCTTTTGATTGTGTACGGCTATGGCTTCTATTGAGGAAGACGAGAGAAAAGGGAATAAGTGTGTCACTTGGTTTTTGTGTTTGCTGCTAATCTTTTTTTTTTGGTGGTGGGCGGCTGATCTGGTTGAGAGGAGCGACGACTGTGTGTAGGTTAGGAAAGGGTGTTTTGAAGAAGATCTCCCTAGGGTTTGTGAAATTGGGATTTTATTTTTTGGTCGGGAATTAATGGTAGCCCTAGGATTAAATTGGATAAGTGGCTAGGATTTAGAGGGGAGATGGGTTAGATGGGTTATGGGTCTTGGGCTATCCGAATATGGGCCTAAAGAAAATAGATTTTTTAGCTCAAATTTGATTCTTTCTCATTGAACAAGACTAAAAATACTACCCCATATACTAATTAATCCTACTTAAGTAGAAATAACTATTAAAATAAAAATAACCGTTAAAACAAACCTATTTTTGGTATTTTTCAAATATCATACAAAAAAAGAATAAAAATGGGATTAGATTAAATCATCGCAAAATTAAAATAATATTCCTACCAAAAATACTAATATTCTTGAAAGCAAAGTGGAACTATTTTTGTATTTTCGAATTTTATGTAAAATAGATAAACTAAGAGTAACTAGATAAAATATCAATTAGCTAAATAAAAGAAAATATTTTTGTGATAAAATAAAGTAAAAGAGTCAAAACTAGTTAAAATAACGATATTAAACCTAAACTAACTATTTAAACGCTAAAATGTGTAAAATCTCGGGAAGGGTCAAAAATTACATGTCTACAGCTGCCCCTCTTTAACTGGAAACACGAAGAGTTTTCAGACAAAGAACGACGAGACAGGTTTTTTGACCTAAACCTTATTTAGAGAGACCAAAAACTAAAAGAAGGAGAATGTGACCGAGCCCTGGTATCTGAGTTGCCTACATATCCTTGGCTATAAAGGAATCAGGCCACGTGTAGTTCAAAAGTAGGAAAAGTAGAGAAGGATACCGAGGTGGAGAGTCGAGTGAAGTGCCGTCGAGGTTCCGGTCCGCGGTCCTGTTATTTCATCAAATCAAAATCTAAAAGAACTAAGCAAGCCTATCAGCTATGAGTTACAAGATTCTTATCTATAAGTATACTGAAGCTTGATCTTGAGTCTTGAATAGTTCTTCATGCAGACTTTTGATTTGAACCTTGATGCTTGCTTGCTGCAGGTGCCGATTTACTCTTCCATGACTTCTTCTGGTCAAGACCGGACATGCAGTGCTCGTAACTTCAACCATGTCTTGAGCAGTTCATATCTTTCATCTGCTTCTGCATTTGGATTTACTTTTTTTTTCTTTTCTTTCATTCTGGATTGGGACTTCTTCTTTTGGTCATCTCGAACTGTCGACTGACATTCTTGTGGCGAGATTTAGCTACTTCTAACTTGAATTGAATTCTGAAATGACTTCCCTCGTTCTTCAGGTGGGCGCCTGCTACTGACTTGAAATTTGAAGTAACTCTGAAAAGAATTTCCTTGTTCTCCAGGTGGGTGCCTGCAATCAAAACAACAAAACAAACAAAATTTTCTGCCCCAGTTTGCACTAGGAAGATTTGTAAGTTGTTAGCAAAACTGTAAATCACCTATTCTATTAATGCAATGATGATATTGAAACTAAAGACTCGACTAGGATGTGCGTCTCCTAGGGATGAACTCAAACTAGGAAGTGCGTCTCCTAGGGATGAAACTTGAATGAACCAAAACTAGGAAGTGCGTCTCCCAGGGGTAAAATCTCAATTTAGGAAGTGCGTCTCCTAAACAGTATAACCTGAAAGACCTAGACTAGGAAGTGCGTCTCCTAGTGGTGAAACTTCAATGACTCAAACTAGGAAGTGAGTCTCCTAAACAGTATAACCTGAAAGACCCAAACTAGGAAGTGCTTCTCCTAGGGGTGAAACTTCAATGACTCAAACTAGCAAGTGCATCTCCTAGGAATGAACTTAAATGACCCAAAACTAGGAAGTGCATCTCCTAGGGGTAAAATCTCAATTTAGGAAGTGCGTCTCCTAAAACAAAAATATAACCGAAAAGACCCATACTAGGAAGTTCGTCTCCTAGGGATGAAACTTCAATGACTCAAACTAGGAAGTGCATCTCCTAGGAATGAACTTAAATGAACAAAACTAGAAAGTGTGTCTCCTAGGGGTAAAATCCCAATTTAGGAAGTGCGTCTCCTAAAACAAAATATAACCTGAAAGACCCAGACTAGGAAGTGTGTCTCCTAGGGGTAACATGTGATCTTCTCAATAGCCTTTGCGTAAGCAAAATTTGGGCATTACACTTGAAAAATTCAAGCTTACAAGCTTTGATATGAACATAGCCTTCATCCTTGTTTCAGACAAAGAAAACTTGTGAGTTTAAAACATGGTGGTTAGTTTGTGGCCTTGACTTCGAGGGTGATTTCTCTTGCACTTGCCACGATCAACTTGGACTTCGACTTGGAAGACAGTTCTTGTTATCGGCCGACCGCTTTTCCGGACGACCCTTATCACAAGAAATATTCTTGTTCGTTCAAGTCCAATACCTTATGCCCAATGCATTGCACTCCTGTTCTAACATTCACCAACTCTTTGCATTTTACAGCAATCCCATAGAACATCTATTATCACCAACTCAGTGCACACACTATTCTCCTGTGTCTTATGCCAATTTGATGTGCTTGCCAGACTCGGCTTTTTGTGATTAAAAAGCTGGTAGTAGATTTTGAAGTTATTTCTCACTTGTTTCGACAAAAACAGGCTGTTCGAAGCAGACTTGACTCAAATAAAAGGAATGACCCTTGCCAGTTCGAAGCAGACTTGACTCAACCTTATCTTGATGTGGAAGAATACATTTCAGCACTGACTGATCTACCTCAAACTGCTTGAGAGACATGTCCTTGTTGTATGCTCTCATCAACCTCTTGATTTCCCAAACTAACTGCCTCAGTTTCACTCAATTCATACTTTAGGTTATCTCAGAATGCGTGAATCTTTACTTATTTCCTCAAATGCCTCCTTTTATCATATTCAAAACTGTGTCATTGCTTCATGATTAGATTAACTTTCAAGACCAGGCTGAGAATTATGCGTGCACATCATGTCACAAGAGTTAGCATGAAAAGAACTATAAAAGGAAAAGTGACCTAAACAAAAATTGACTAGAACTAACAGAAAAAGGAGATTGCATTAGACAGATGGTGAAAAGGGTTTGAACAAAACAAGCAAAATAGACATGGGTTACAACCATGGAACAATCCTAGATAACACTAGACGAGTTACTACCACTAAACGAACTAGGCAAAATAAGAAGAAGAAGAAGAAGGGTTTGAGCCACAAGACAATATCCGGATTACTACCCTGAAATAACCCGGACAACAGAAATGACAACAAAATAAACCACCAAAATTCCTCCCTGGCTAGCCAAGAAAGGAGTGTCTTTCCAATTACCAAGCTCGACATCTTAGCCACTGAGTTCCACATTAATATTACCAGAACCTCCACAAGTTTCCAACACGTTGACCTTGGCAAATAACTTTTGGGTCCTTTTTGCCAACTCGTTCTTAAGATCAACCTTTGGAACCGAGACTGATAGCGCTGAAAACTTTATGGTAAGTGGCCTTCCAAGGGATTCAGAAGTGTTCTCATATTCCTTTTCCACACAAATCATGCCCACCATATGCGTCTCATTATGAACAGGCAATGGACTTTGGCTAGTATCTGTTGTATTTGGATTTTGCACGGTAATGTCACCTGCATCAATAAGCTTTTGGACTGCTCTTTTCACATGCCAACACTTTTCTATACTGTGCCCCGGGGTATTAGAGCAATATGCACACCTTTGAGAAAATTCAAAATTCTTTGGAAGGGGTTTGGCATTTTTATCTGAATTGGCTTCAACATGTCCAATTGCCTCAGCCTTTGGAACAGACTGGCATATGATTCTCTAATAGGAGTGAAAGACTTTTCTCTTTGCTGTTGCCTTCTCATTTTGTACTCTGGACTTGGTTGGAAACCCTTTCGGGTAGGTGGTTGATATGCTTGTAGAGGTGGGTAAGACATTTGTGGAGGCGGTGTAAGCCGTTGCGGGTTTCGTGGGTGTGGAGCATATGGCGATGCATTGTGTATAGAGTACTGGGAAGGTGAGGTATGACTTTGGGGATTTTGTGGAGGAAAGTAGCATTGGTGAGGATTATCTGGAGTACGAGGATATCCATGGGGTCGGTATTGAGGCTGAAAGCGTTTAGCAGGAATGCCCACTAGATCTTGTCTTTGGTGGGGCAGCAACTTCTTTTCTATCGATCGGAGAACTGACCCGTGCAACTTGTTCGTTCCATCTGAACCAAAACTCCCTAAAACTTTCCTTGGGTTTCTTTTCCATTAGAGATAGGGAGGAGCGGTCTGGGATAATGTTACATTGTATTGATAGTGCCGTACAAAATTTTGAGCCATGTCATCCCATGCATGCCACTTACTAGCGTCTTGGCGGGTGTACCATTCCAGAGCTGCGCCACTCAAACTCCTACTGAAATACGCCATCAACAATTCATCTTTCCCGCAAACACTTCTCATTTCACTGCAATGAGCCCTCAGATGGGCTACTGGATCTCCATGCCCATCATACAAGTTAAACTTTGGCATTTTAAACCCCGCTGGCAGATGAACATCAGGGAATATACACAAGTCATTGTAAGACATGTTAATCTAATTTCCCATCCCTTGCATGCTCTTTAAGGATTGTTCTATACCATTCAGCTTCCTGGATATCTCTTCTCGCCCTACTATCTTAGCAGGATATTCAGTTTCACCGGGAGGCTCAAAATGAGGAGCATAAGAGTATGGATCCGAGGCATTGAAAGTTGGTTCTGGAGCATAGTGTTGGGCGTCGGGGACTTTGAACACAGTCTCGCTAGAGGATCGAGGAAGAGTAGCTGGTGGAGGAGCTACAAAAACATGTGTGGTCAAAGGAGTGGGATATGAGGTGGTTTTGTGGGTTGGAGTGTGAAAAAGTTGTGGGGGAGATATCAGCAGCAGTGGGAATCTGGATTTGTGACAGTGCCGGAATGGTCCAAAATTTGATCACGCCCAACTATGCCTTATAAAAAGGACTAAGCGGACGTTGCAAATATAATCTGAGTATTTAGCCCAGAGTCGAACCCACAAGGAATTAACCTATCAATTACTCTCGTTAGGCTTACAAAATTCTACGTAATCAACTTCCCAAACGTTCTTTATAACAAGGGAGGATGTTTCTACTAACTAAGACTGAAGGTCATTAAGCAAATAAAGACTAACTATGATTAAGGTGTGAACAGTTAAGAGAAGGATCTAAGGCTATGATTTTCCCTGTTGATGGAATCCCTTCCGGATATGTTTCACAAAGATTCACCTAATCGTCTCTATAAATCATGAGCACTCTTATTACTGTAAATCTCTCCCGAGTAATCACGACAATTTACTAGATGCACTCTCCCGAGCTATGCTAGCTAGCTTTGTTTATTACAACTCAATTTAGAATGCACCCAAGGCTTCGTTATCCGTAATCCCGCCTTTAAACCCTCGGTTATTGATCCCTCATATACTTTAGGAGTGGTGTTGTTCAACAATTACCTAAATATGCACTCTCTCCTGAGTTATGCACACTAAATAGGCACAACTAATTGAGGATCCTATCAATTAACTAGAACAAGAACGTAGTTGAACAAAAGAGATTAAACCAGGCAAACTATATTAGCATTACAAGAAGTTCATCCTTCAATAGGTTCCATCAAAACCCTAGACTAAATATTTAGCTACTTATACTAGTATTCATCATAACAATAATCAAATTCATCACAATTGGTAAAACACAAAAGGAAGAAAGGAAGAACTCGATGTTGAATTATCCTCCTTGCCTCTTGCCTCTCCTTGCCTTCAAATAAGCTATGAAAACCTTGATAATCCTCCTTTGGGCGAGCTGGACCTTCTATAGGTTAAGTGGATTTACCCCCGAACTTCCAAGTTTACCCCTGAACTTTATTTTTCGGAACTGGGCTAGCGCGGTCGTGCTAGTCTGGGTCATCATTTCAGCTTTTCTTTCTCTCGTCTTCCCACGTACTCAGCTCCTAGGGGATTCCCTTGCTTCAATTTAGCTCCAATTACAGTTCTAAGTCCTCATACGTGCCACTCACTCCTGCAAAACATGAAATTCACAATTAGAGCCAATTTATCATCATTTAACTCTCTTATAACAGTGAAACATAGTCAAGCTGCGGCATAAACAGTCGCCAAATTATATGAATCTCGCCTATTATCAACACCCCACACTTAAATCATTGCTAGTCCAAGAGCAATCCACCACACTCTATAGAGGTTCCTTCACTAAGCATTTTCCCCTAACGTATCACACCAAGAACAAATCATCAAAGTTATGCCTAGTAGTGAACAATCTTTGCCTCAAAAGTCGACTCTCACGTGCCGTGCACTATTCATACTTACTCAAATTACCCTATACAGAGGTCAAGACTTGCCTTTCCTTCGTGAATCATATGCCCTCACATCACACAAGAGAGTAGTTCCACAAATATTAACTTTAAGAACAATTAGGAACGTAGATAAACAAAATTCGCTCACTCTCACAAAGAACATTCACATGCCACAAAGATGCACCATATGCTTGCCCGTAGTGTACTACTCTACTAATCGAGCCCACTCAGTCTAAGATCAATTAGGACTTCACTTGGTTGTACTGTAGGCTAAGGGACGGGTAGGATATATTTGGATATAGTGGCTAACCTCCCTAAGCACTTTTAATACAATCACATTAACCTTCAAAACCATACTGATGTAAACCAGACATTCCACCCCATTTTTATTTATAACACCCCACTCCATTAGGTACAATTGTAACAAACCACCACTTATCGACTACTACATTTGCTCAATTTTTTTTTTCTGTTTTTTCTCTTTTTAGTGATGCTTATTCTTTTACTTTTCCAAACACTGCACCTTTCCTCTATTTCATCGGTTCCACTCAAAAACCAAACCACCACCCCACACTTTTCCTTTTGCATAATTTCAATACCATTCAAGTGCTTATGGGAGGTAAAGGGGTTCAAACAGATGTCCATTCAAACAATCGGGTAAGGTTCGCAATGTGGTTGCCAAAGAAACATGCTTATAGGCTCGATGGGGTTGACTACGATGTATTACATTTAGGTGGGTCTACTTTATATGTCTGGCTCAACAAAGAAATGCCTATATCACTTCTAAGACTGAATGAAACTACCATTTCGCTTTGCAAACACACGGGGCAAGTTCTAGGCATCAAATGTAAAGCATAGAATACAGTACAACTCACACACACATGGCACCTGACTCACTCCAGATCGGCTTATCAAGACACTCTCGTTTGAGTATTCGAGTCAGTTACAAACATACAATTTAAGGCACTCTAGCAAGAATCAACCACTGAGACTAAGCGTTACACTCTAGTGTCTACTGTGTTCAGGTGTATCAACGCCAAGGGTTTCTCTTTCTATTTCAGCTCGTAGCCCATCAATACTAACTAAAAACTAGAAACAAAATAAAAAAAACTAACTACACCCGGTTCAAGATAAACCCTTGGAAAAGAACCGTGGCCCAAAGAAAAACAAATGAGGAGTTACTACACTACCTAAAATCAAAAAAAATCTTTTTGGTATTTTCTTTAGACTTACTTCCCTCAAGAAAACTATCTAAAAGATCCGTCATTAGGAAGAGTCTCCATATTCCTTTTTTTTCTACGTCGACTTAGTCCTTCAAGAACCCCGTCGAAAGAGATCCGTCGTCGGGACAATCAACTTACCTACTTTAAACTTACCTAAATTGTTACATGTACATACACACATTGAAGTATCCCCCACCCCACACTTAAAAGGTAGCCATGTCCTCATGGCATAAAAAATTAAGGAACAGTGAGGTAAAGGAACTTCCCTGAAAGATCACTCCTGATCGGAGACGGTGTCTGGGTTCAAATTGCAAGCACGACCCAGAGCTCTCAGCCAGCCTAAGATTTTCTTCTCCGATTTCACCTGCCGGTCAGCCACCGCGTCAACACGGGTGCCCAAGTCAGTGACCGAGGTACGCAACCCAGCCACCTCCAGCTCCAAAGCGGTGAACCGGGAAACCCGAGCAGCTCCAGAAGGTGCTGCAATTTGCTCATGGGCCTGTGGCTCGGCCCCCACGTCCTCATTCTCAGCCTCCTCTTCCTCAGAGTCATCACAGTCACTACTATCCTCACCACCTGCTACCGCCGGCTCCTTACCAGTGGTTACCTTGTCCGCCCGGAACTTGCGATCTTTTGGCACTGTCCCATCCACCGCCAGATTTTCCGGCACCCTAGCTGCCCTGCAAAGTTTAGTAACCAACGAGGGGAAAAAGAACCCATACCTTTTGATTGGACAGCGGGTGAACATCTCCTCATGAATCACTTTGGCCACGTCGAAGTTGTGACCATTGATGAAGCACCAAATCAAAGCCGCTCGAGGGGCATTCACCTTTGTAGTGTTGGAGGGCGGGATCAGACGGTTGTTGATAATATACAACCAGCACTTCCCTTCAAAGGTTAGCGCCGAGGAGTGAAACTTCTTACCATACTCCATCCAGACAACCTCCTTTCTGGGTACGCAAATTGTTTCAAAGAACATCTCCCACTGCGTGTATTTTCTGCCATACATCTCATAAAATTCTTCATATGGGTCCACAGGAGGGGGCAGCTGGTACATCGTCCGTATAGCCTCAACAAACGCATCCACCGATTTTCTGCGCACAGTGACTATGCCATTGACATGCTCTTTCACATTGGCGTAAAACTCTCTAACAACCATCACATTGCCCTCGCCCGGCTTGTCAATGAAGGTTTGTAACCCCCGCCTCACTAGCTTAGTATACATGTGAGGGCAACCCAGCTGGACCGATCCTATATCAATTCCTCTTTTCGGTATCAGATTTTTAGGGTCTTTATCCGCAAAGCGGTCCTGGGCCTTGGCAGAGACAAATTTGCTACTATCAAAGGGGCGTGCAGGGGCTGACCTGCGTGCCCTGGACGAGCCAGCTTGGCTGCTAGAAGAGGCACCTGTGGCGCGGCGTTTCCGAGATGGAGCCATATTACCTGGAAAACGGGAGAACATTAGCACAGCCCAACACAAAATTGTGACGCAATGCGGTTACTCAGACTTCACACGTATAAGTGGTCACAAATACACAATTGCGTTCACTGAGGCCTTTACACAAACACCTTGTGGGCATTATACACTCACACCCTATTTCACACATGTTACAACCTCAAAACCACTACAATATCCTCCAAAATCACATACTAAGTGAAGCTACACTCCACCAATCTTACCACCCACAAACACTACAACATATGTGACAAAGTATACTAAGCAAAAAAGGAAAAACAACTACATAAATATAAAACTAAGAACAAATGAAATTCTGAAAAAAATAAAAAAAGGAAAAAAAATGGAACAAGGAACTCATACCTGTAGTGAAAGACTGTGGGGAGAAGAGAAGAAAAGTAGAGGGGAGTGTGGCTTGAGACTTGGGAAAGTGAGGTTGGGAATTTGAAGAGGAGGGGAGTCTTTGAAGAAGAAGGGGGTTTAGGGTTGGGGAGGGTCGTTTGATTTTGCTTGGATCGGTGGGGGGATTTGGGATTGAAGGGGGGGGGGTATTAGATGGGGGGGGGGGGGGTGGAGGAGTTTAGACTAAAGTAAAAGAAATTAACATAAAAAAAAGTTAAAATAAACACAACAAAACGCATCAGATTTGGGCGGGACTAGCGCGGTCGTAGCGCGGTACGAGCGCGGCTGCGCTAGTCCAGGCAGAAGACTATGCCATATGCGCGACCACTAGCGCGACCTGTAGCGTGGTCGCGCTAGTAGCGCGTTCACATGCGCGTTTAGTAGTGCGGTCGCGCTAGTATTTTTGAGCTGAGGCGGAACACTTGCCCATATGCGCGGCCTGTAGCGCGGGCGCGAGTTTTTCATATTTTTCACCTGTTCTTACCTCTTTCGATGGCCTTATCACCTGCCCAAGTTCACCTGCTTTGGTTAGTACTTCCCAAAACTCAAAATTAACAACTACTACTATCATTGGGTTTCCTTCCAACCAGCGCCTTAGTTAAAGTCGGTGCACGATGATTACAACAAATCAATCGGTTGCCTCCCATGTAGCGCCTAATTTAACGTCGCGGCACGACGCAGACAAGCGCATTTAAGGCTCGCTCGACCTCTGAGGTTCTGTCAGGTGGATCTCTGACACTTCCTTTGGTTCAATTATGCCTACATATAGCTTTAATCTCTGCCCATTGACTCTAAACGTGTGAGAGTCTTTCTCTGAGGCAATCTCCACAGCCCTTGAAGGGAATACTTCGACCACTCAAAATGGACCAGACCATCGTGACTTGAGCTTGCCCAGGAATAGCCTTAATCTTGAGTTATAGAGCAATACCTTGTCCCCGAGGTTGAAATGTCGCTCAACAATGTTTTGGTCGTGCAACCTCTTCATTCTTTCCTTGTACAACCTTGTGCTCTCAAAAGCCAGATATCGGAACTCGTCAAGCTCATGCAATTCCGTGAGTCTCGTTGTACCCGCAGCCTCAATGTCTAGGTTCAGCTGTTTCAGTGCCCACCAGGCTTTATGTTCAAGTTCCACTGGCAAGTGGCAGGCCTTCCCGAACACCAACTTATATGGTGACATACCAATTGGTGTTTTAAAAGCAGTTCTATAAGCCCAAAGTGCATTATCTAGCTTTTTCGCCCAATAAGTTCTTGTGGCGTTTACCGTCTTGGTCAATACACTCTTTATCTCTCTATTAGACACTTCCACCTGTCCACTGGTCTGCGGATGATATGGTGTTGCCACCTTGTGGCGTACATCATACTTCTCTAGCAACTTCTCGAAGGCTCGATTACAGAAGTGGGTGCCTCCGTCACTAATAATAGCTCTCGGGGTCCCAAAACGAGTGAATATGTTCTTCTTCAAAAACCCCACCACCACTCTTGCATCATTAGTGGGAAATGCTGCAGTTTCTACCCATTTGGACACGTAATCTACAGCAACAAGTATGTACTTATTGCCAAAGGAGCTGACGAAGGGGCCCATGAAGTCAATGCCCCAGACATCGAACACTTCGACCTCTTGAATTGGGTTCAGGGGCATCTCATGGCGACGGGAAATGTTCCCAGTCCGCTGACATTCATTACAACCCTTCACCCATTGATGTGCATCCTTAAATACTGTTGGCCAGAAGAACCCGGCCTCTAGCACTTTCGCGGCTGTCCTGACTCCTCCAAAATGCCCTCCATACGTCGATGCGTGACATGCCTGCAAAATAGAAGATTGTTCTATCTCGAGGACACACCTCCGGATCATATTGTCAACACATATTCGAAATAAATAAGGTTCATCCCAATAATACATGCGGCAGTCACGATAAAACTTTTTCTTTTGTATAGAGGAAAGGTCATAGGGAACTATATCGCACGCCAGGTAATTTGCAAAGTCTGCATAAAATGGCACTACCTCAAGACTTGTAGCGAGCAGTTGCTCATCTGGAAAGGTTTCCAAAATATCCTCAACCTTAACTGAATTTTTAGCTCCCTCAAGTCGTGATAGATGATCAGCGACTTGGTTTTTTGTGCCCTTACGATCACGAATTTCGAGGTCGAACTCTTGCAGTAACAACACCCAACGAATCAGGCGCGGTTTAGACTCCTTCTTCACAATCAAGTACGTGAGAGCTGCATGATCAGTGTATACAATTACCTTAGAGCCAATCAGGTATGATCTGAATTTGTCGAAAGCAAACACCACAGCCAACATCTCCTTCTTAGTCACAGTGTAGTTCAGCTGGGCTCCACTCAGTGTTCTACTGGCATAGTAGATTGGATGCACTAGCTTGTCTTTCCGCTGTCCCAGCACTGCCCCCACTGTGTAGTCACTGGCGTCACATATGAGTTCAAATGGTTGCTCCCAGTCGGGGGCGACAATGATGGGTGCTGTGACTAGCCTCTTTTTCAACTCCTCGAATGCTACCCTGCAATCATCAGAAAACAAGAAGGGGTGATCTTTTTCTAATAACTTTTAAAGAGGGTTGGTAATTTTTGAAAAGTCTCTTATGAATCTCCGGTAGAAACTGGCATGCCCGAGGAAGCTCCTGATTGCCTTGACTGAAGTTGGAGGTGGCAGCTTTGCTATCACGTCAACTTTAGCGCGATCCACCTCGATTCCTTTACTTGATACCCGGTGCCCCAAGACTATGCCCTCTTGTACCATGAAATGGCACTTCTCCCAATTAAGAACTAGGTTAGTCTCAATACACCGTTTTAGCACACGAGTTAGATTTATAAGGCACTCATCGAATGAGTTCCCCACCACTGAGAAATCATCCATGAATACCTCCATTATGTCCTCTACCATGTCAGTGAATATGGCCATCATGTACCTTTAGAATGTGGCGGGTGCATTGCATAGGCCAAATGGCATCCTCCGACAAGCATAAATGCCATATGGGCAAGTGAAGGAGGTCTTCTCTCTGTCCTCTGGTGCAATGGAGATTTGATTGTACCCTGAGTACCCATCCAGAAAACAGAAGTGGGACCTCCCTGCCAATCTGTCTAGCATCTGATCAATGAAGGGAAGTGGGAAGTGGTCTTTCCGGGTGGCTAGATTTAACTTTCTGTAGTCCATGCAAATTCTCCAGCCCGTGACGGTTCTCGTAGAGATCAGTTCATTGTTATCATTTTTAACCACCGTCATGCCACCCTTCTTAGGCACACATTGCACCGGGCTAACCCAGCTGCTGTCAGAGATTGGGAAAATGATTCCCGCATCTAACCACTTTATCACTTCTTTCTTCACCACTTCCTTCATGTTGGGGTTCAACCTTCTTTGGTGTTCCCTGGAAGGTTTGTGTCCCTCTTCCAGCAGAATTTTATGCATACAATAGGCGGGGCTGATCCCCTTAATGTCTGCCATGGTCCACCCAATGGCAGTCTTACACTCCTTGAGTACCTGCAAGAGTTGTTGTGCCTGCACATCTAACAAACTAGATGAGATAATAACAGGTAATGTGGAGTTAGGTCCAAGGAACTCATACCTGAGATGGGCGGGCAGTGGCTTCAATTCCAGCTTTGGTGGTTCTTCAATGGATGGCTTGGCTGGAGGAGTTTCTCTATTTTCTAAGTGCAAGGGCTCAAATTCAAGAGTTCTATCCCAGAACCCTCTGCCCTCTAAAGCCAACACCCATTCTGCCAGTTCTTCCCCATTCACCTCATCTAAATTTACCAGACATGCAGCAAGAGGGTCCTCAATAGTCAGCATCTCATCATCAGCTTCTACGATTACATCCACGGCATCAATAAGAGAACAATTGGCGAATTCACTTGGTCGCCTCATAGATTTCTGCACATTGAATGTTATCTCTTCATCGTTCAATCTCATCTTGAGCTCCCCAGTCTCACAATCAATGAGAGCTCTCCCAGTGGCCAAGAACGGCCTTCCCAAAATTATGGGAATTTCTTCATCCACCTTGCAATCTAGAATCACAAAATCTGCAGGGAACACAAATTTCCCTACCTGAGTCAACACATCATCCAAGATACCAGAAGGTCTTTTCATGGTCCTATCAGCCAGCTGCAACAACATAGAAGTGGGTCTAGCTCTTCCAATCCCAACCTCTTATAGATCGCCAATGGCATAAGATTTATGCTAGCACCCAAATCACACAATGCTTTGGCGACAGCAAAATTACCAATGGTACATGGAATTGTGAAACTCCCTGGATCAGACAGCTTCTCAGCAATTGGTCTCGTTACCACCGCACTGTAGGTCTGAGTCAGCGTCACCGTGGCCAAGTCTTGGAAATCGAACTTTCGGGACATCAAGTCCTTCATCATTTTTGCATAACCAGGCATCTCCTTCAAAGCATCTATCAATGGAATATTTACCTGGATTTGTTTCAGCATCTCCAAGAATTTCTTGTATTGTTCCTCTTTTTGGTACTTGGCTAGCTTCTATGGGAATGGTGCGGGAGGTCTCTTCTTCCCAATGATTTGGGTATTCTCTTTGTCAGCTACCACCTCAACTACCGGTTTCGGGGCTGTCTCAGCCTCTCTCTTAGCCTCAATCTGTGTGTTATGTTCTTCCTGGGCAGGCTGTACTGTACCTCGATCAGTTTCGTTGACTCATCTAGCTCAATAGGCACTGGTACAAGTGTCTCAGCCTGTCTACTTTCTCGAGCCCTCTCTTGCTCCAAGTCTAGGTCTCTGCCATTACGTAGACTCACTGCCATCAGCTGATTCGGGCATTGATCTTTTGGATTTATTTGAGTGTCTGCAGGTAATGTCCCATGAGGACGATTATTCAAAAACATCGAAATCTGGCCCATCTGCACCTCAATATTCTTGATAGCTGAATCGTGTGCATCTACTCTTTAACTGATTTTTGTATTCGACCCAATAACCTGCTGTATCATTGCCTCGAGTCTAGCAAACCCATCTTCCTGCCGTCCCCCATGCTGCTGCTGAGGAGGATGATACCCCTACTGCTGATTTTGATTATTATATCCCTATGGCCTTTCATAAGGAGCCATATTATTGGGAGGTCTCATACCTCCCATGTTTCCATTGTTGAACTGTGGTTGGACTGGCCTGTATGGCTGCTGCTGCTGCTGGCCCCAATTTTGACCACCCTGTCTCTGGCCTCCATAGTTAGACACATAATTCATGTCTTCGGGATAGTGATGATGATCACTTTCTGCATTCCACTGGTTACCAATTGGCTGACTAATGCAAGATGTGCATAAGCCCCCATTGGTAGTATCTACAATATGTACCTGCTGCTTCTGCCCTGACTCTTCCACCTTTTTGGTGAGTATACTCATCTATGTCATTAACGTAGCCATGTTTTCAGCAAGAGTGTTGGATGGATCTAAGGGCACTGAGTGAACCACTGGAGTGATAGGTGCGTTCCTGGTTGTCCACCCCGAATTCTGCGCCATCTTATCAAGCAGACTTTGGCTTTCTCTCCATGTTTTGCTCAAAAATGCTCCACCAGCTGAAGCATCAACATTACCATTCAAGCCATCTGCCAAACCCATGTAGAACCGCTGCCCCAACATCTGATCTGGAATACCGTGGTGTGGACATATAACTAGCATCCCTTTGAATCTTTCCCATGTTTCTTGCAGTGTCTCCATTGGTCTCTGTTTGAAACTCAAAATCTCATCAATTTGTTGAGCAGTCTTGTTGGGTGGATGAAACTCGTTCACAAATTGCTTGACTAACTCCTCCCAAGTTGTTATGCAATTAATGGGGAATGAGTTTAGCCAGGTTTGGGCAGCTCCTGTCACTGAGAATGGAAACAACAACAGCTTGATTGCTTCCTGAGTTACATTGGGCTGCCTTTGAGTTTTGCAGATTGACAGGAAATTCTTCAAGTGCTATTGAGGATCTCCGATTTGTGACCCCGAAAATAGTCCCTTGTTCTGTAACAAGTGCAACATGTTGTTCGTGATTTGGAACGATTCAGCCTGTATTTGTGGGACCAAAATCGCTATGGCCAGATTTTCAGCTGTGGGTTGTGCCCAGTCATAGAGAGCAGCCTTTTGCACAAGAGGTGCCACTGGCGCTATTGGTGCAGCTGGGTCTACTACGTGATCTCCCATGTCCGGTTCGAATTGTTCAATTGTTTGTTGCTGTTTGCTTTTCCGGTTGGTCCGGTTCAAGGCCTTAAAAACTTTCTCGGGATCAGATAAAGCTTCGAATACTTCACCAGGTCTCGATGAGTTTCTAGGCATGCACCTGTACAACCAAGTCAACAAACGTTAAAATTTCAAAGTAAAGATTTGAAAGGAAGAAAAATGACTACACTAAGAATTTTGGTATTTCTTTCAATTGTAATTGATAACACCGTTAAGTCCCCGGCAACGGCGCCAAAATTTGATCACGCCCAACTATGCCTTATAAAAAGGACTAAGCGGAAGTTGCAAATATAATCTGAGTATTTAGCCCAGAGTCGAACCCACAAGGAATTAACCTATCAATTACTCTCGTTAGGCTTACAAAATTCTACGTAATCTACTTCCCAAACATTCTGAATAATAAGTGAGGATGTGTCTACTAACTAAGACTGAAGGTCATTAAGCAAATAAAGACTAACTATGATTAAGGTGTGAACAGTTAAGAGAAGGATCTAAGGTTATGATTTTCCCTATTGATGGAATCCCTTCCGGATATGTTTCACAAAGATTCACCTAATCGTCTCTATCAATCATGAGCACTCTTATTACCGTAAATCTCTCCCGAGTAATCACGACAATTTACTAGACGCACTCTCCCGAGCTACGCTAGCTGGCTTTGTTTATTACAGCTCACTTTAGAATGTACCCAAGGCTTCGTTATCCCTAATCCCGCCTTTAAACCCTCGGTTATTGATCCCTCATATACTTTGGGAGTGGTGTTGTTCAACAATTACCTAAATATGCACTCTCTCCTGAGTTATCCACTTTAAATAGGCACAGCTAATTGAGGATCCTATCGATTAACTACAACAAGAACGTAGTTGAACAAATAGAAATTAAACCAGGCAAACTATATTAGCATAACAAGAAGTTCATCCTTCAATAGGTTCCATCAAAACCCTAGACTAAATATTTAGCTACTCATACCTAGTATTCATCATAACAATAATCAAATTCATCATACTTGGTAAAAGACAAAAGGAAGAAAGGAAGAACTCGATGTTGAATTATCCTCCTTGCCTCTTGCATCTCCTTGCCTTCAACTAAGCTATGAAAACCTTAATAATCCTCCTTTGGGCGAGTTGGATCTTCTATAGGTTAAGTGGATTTACCCGCGAACTTCCAAGTTTACCCCTGAGCTTTATTTTTCCGGAACTGGGCTACCGCGGTCGCGCTAATGGACGCGCTAATGACCGCGCATATGGCCTACCATTCTGCCTCGAATTCCTGGGCTAGCGCGGTCGCGCTAGTCTGGGTCATCATTTCAGCTTTTCTTTCTCTCGTCTTCCCACGTACTCAGCTCCTAGGGGCTTCCCTTGCTTCAATTTAGCTCCAATTACAGTTCTAAGTCCTCATACGTGCCACTCACTCCTGCAAAACATGAAATTCACCATTAGAGCAAATTTATCATCATTTAACTCTCTTATAACAGTGAAACATAGTCAAGCTAGGGCATAGACAGTCGCCAAATTACATGAATCTCGCCTATTATCAAGGCTTTCAGTATAGTTAGTGGGAAATAATGGTGGAGGACATTGATAACTAGGGATTCTAGTTTATTTTATACTTCTTTTTACTTGAACTTTGGATTAAAAATGTATACAAATAGTCCCAAAAGCTTACATGTTGTACTTGTTTGCAGGGTTTGGTCAAAAAAGTGACAAGAAGTCAAAACCAGCTCAAAAAGGAGTGAAACCTACACAAGTACCAAGAATAAGTCAAAGCAGTACTGCAACATAAAATCCATTGCACCTGCAACAGACCCACCGCGGCCGCGGTCCATTTAATGCGGTCCGCGGTGGGTAAGTTCAGAGCGGTGCATTCCTGGAGTTCTAAGTAGTGCGGTCCGCGAAAGATTCTTCGCGGCCGCGGTAGCCTCATTGCGGCCGCAATCCATTTGTTGCGGTCCGCAGAGAGGGGATTCAGAGAGCTCAGGATTTCGGAAGTTTCAAGACACCGCGGCCGCAGTCCATTTGTTGCAGTCTGCGGTGAAGCCACCACGGCCGCGGTGCATTTTATGCGGTTCGCGGTGGACAGATTCAGAGCATGAGAAGTGAAGCCAAAAAGCCTCACCGCGGCCGCATTTTCCGCGGTCCGCGGTACCTCCTCAGGGGTATTTTTGTCCAAAAAATTTGGCCTTGTATAAATACTTCTTTTTCATATTTTTAGGGCATCTTTATCTAAGTTGAGCACGTGAACGGTGGTTTTAGCCTATTTTGAGTAATTTTATAGCTGGTTTAACATTGAATCTTCAAATCTTAGCTTGTAATTACATTTTATGGGTTGTTGTTCATCTAAATATCTGATTTCTTCCATTATTATTAGTAGCTAGACCCATTATCTAGGGTTGTGGCTCAACCCTAGTGTGGGTATTTGATGGGTCTTTTGTTCTAAGGCTTAGATGTTTATGGGTGGATGATATTTGGACTGATTTGTGTTATCCATGTTGAATTAGTGGTTGCAAACACTAATTTGTGCCTATTTAACTTGGGCTCTTCTTGAGAAAGAGAGCTTGAGTCTTGGAAAATCAGTTCAACATGGAATTGGGGCGTATTCAAGAGATTGATATCCCCAATTAAAGGGTTAAATCTAGAGATAGTAATACCCGACTTGAGCCTATATTGCTTGCATAATTTTGACACCCAATTGGTCTTGAGAAAGTCAATTAGGGCAAAGTCACTCAAGCTACCGAGAGGTATAGAGTGAGTAATGTCGTGCATTGGCTATATCGCGATCCCAAACATAACATCTTTGCCTTAGGCTTTAGAACCTGTCAAGTACTCACCTAGGAGAAAGTCACTTCCCTAGTGCCTCGTTAACCATTTAGAAAACCTTACAAGCATTCATACTTAGCCTAATTTCGCATATCATTAGCATAAAATTAGAAGTAACAAACAAACAAATATGATTGGAAGTGTAATCAAGAGCACTACGCATTGCTAGATTAGATAGAAATCCAACTCCAAACATTGTT
>NW_017675364.1:31876-47288 GCF_001879085.1 Nicotiana attenuata
GAGCTTCTGGCCAACCAGAAGAAGATCTTGGAGAACCAGCAGTCAATATTGGAGGCTGTAGGTGCTCATGGGAAGGCATTGACAGAGCTGACAAAGGAGACAAAGAAGCTGAGAAAGACTCGAGCCTCCAGGGAGTCTGTGAAGGAGTTGAGGGTAGAAGTGGAGAAGATGAAGGCTGCTGATCACTTGCCATTGGAGCTTCTATTGCATGACCCAGTTCCAGCAGCTCAGACTGAGTCGTTATAGGAGTTGGAGAGGGAACCAAAGACGAGGAGAGTGATCCCCCGAGTAGATGATGCAGTCATTGAGTTGGAGGACCCGCAGGGAGGTTCTTCTAGCCAATCCCAGGTCTCAGATCAGCCTTAGGTCCCACTATAGGCACAGGTTACAGGGATCCAGGCACAGGTTCCGAGCAGTCAGAGGACCCAGGGACCCAGGCTCATTATCCCAGCAGACCCAGGACCAATAAGGAGTTTTCTTTACTCTCTATCTTTTCTTGAGCTATTTTTGGATAGTTAGCATTGAGGACGATGCTAGCTTTCATTTGAAGGGGTAACCCTATTTTGATGATATTTGGTTGTAAATATGATACTATTTTCGTTTTGTTATGCTTCGATTTTCACTTTTGGTATGTACATAATTTTACCAGTTTATTTCACTTTTTGTACTTTGCAACTTTGGTTTGTATATAAAGTTACTTTCTGGTGTATATATTCATTCCCTCTTATGTATATTCGTCTAAATCCCCTATTGTACATATTCATTTTACTTTCCGCATTTTCTTTCATAGCTTCTTACTTCATTTTCGTAGCTTCTTATTTTGAATTTTGCGTGCAATAAGCCTTTGGTTTTCTTAATGCCACGGTTCTTTCCAAAGGTGGAATTTGTGTGAACCGGGTGGCTCTTCTCGATGATGGATGGCATGACAACCTTCTTAAGGGTTTGAGTCTGTTTTCTTTTTGTTTTTGTGTAAATAGTAGCTAGTGAGTAACAGTGCCTCAGGCAAAGCTTCACTTGGGCCTAACACATTTGCCTTTGATCTTATGGTCAAAAACAAATTGGTGTGTATAGGATGGTGATAGTTGTGACCTTGAGACCCTTATGTTGGCCGATAATCATCAAGTGGTTTTTCGGGACCATTTGTGTTGCTCAAATCTTAGCTAAGGTTGTTGTGGGCCCCCGACTCTGTCTCTTTAGCAATCCTATAGCTTGTGTGGTGAGAATTTGAATTGCAAGTCCAAGTCCCGTGCCATTAAGTCTAGAACTTGCCCTGAATGTTTGTCTCGGCGAAATCCTAAGTGTAGTTTGACTTGAGAAGTGATTATAGGCTCTCCTTGATCCGAATGTTATCTTGAAAATATCCATAGCCTACCAATGATAATATCCCTAGTCAACCCCTTTGAGCCATAGCCCTTTTTCTTTCAAAGACCATGATACAAGCCTTTACCCGTTCTAAAAGACCCTCTCTTGGCACCCAATCTTTCCTTAGCACATGGCAAAAGCATAAGTTTGGGGGGAGAGACGAGAAATGCAACAAAGTGGTAAAATGTACAAAAATGAAGAAAAGAAAAGGCAGGAAAAAAAGCCAATCAATCAAAAAAGCCAAAAAGAATGAACAATCTAGAAGAAATGAAGGGATTCAATAAAAGTAAAGAGATGAAAGGTGTGGAAAGTTTAGCAAGGAGAAAGAGGTTTGAAATGAACAAGAAAGAGTGACAGTGTGTCTCCCTGACCCCTAAGAAAGAAGTAAATGACTCAAAAAGTCAAGAGAATGTGTGCCAAAATGAAGCAAATGAAGTGCTTAAGGGAAGATGAAACCTACTTAGACCAAATATTTCCTACCCTGAACCAAAAGCCTTCATTGTATCCCCCACAAAAGCCCTATATGATCTTGAGTTGAATGAAGCTTACAATAGTGGTGACTCATATAAGGGGCAAGCTTATGGTACTTAGAGGCGGATTTGTGACCTTTCTTTGAGAGAGATGAGTGTGTTTTCCTCAATTCCCGTTCTGAGTGCTACAATCTAAAAGTGAGGTCTTGCTTAAGGAAGAGTGAGGAGTATGAGTTTGGGTTCCACAATGACCAAAGTGGTAGAAAGAGTTTCCTTGATGAGTTGAGTCAATTCTCGATGCTTTTGTGTCGCACTAAAACCATGGTGTTTAAAAGGTTGAATGTTGTTAATGATTCATTTGAATTGAGGGCATTTGTTAGTCTCAATTGATGCTAGATGAGGTCACTTTAGGTCAGCTGAATTTTCTTGATTTTATTCTTAAGGAGGTGGGACTTATTTTGTTTGCTTGAGGACAAGCAAAAGCATAAGTTTGGGGGAGTTGATAACTAGGGATTCTAGTTTATTTTATACTCCTTTTTACTTGAGTTTTGGATTAAAAATGTATACAAATAGTCCCAAAATCTTACATGTTGTACTTGTTTGCAGGGTTTGGTAAAAAAAGTGACAAGAAGTCAAAACCAGCTCAAAAAGGAGTAAAACCTGCACAAGTACCAAGAACAAGTAAAAGCACTGGTGCAGCATAATATCCATTGCAGCTGCAACAGACCCACCGTGGCCGCGGTCCATTTAGTGCGATCCGCGGCGGGTAAGTTCAGAGAGGTGTATTCCTAGGGTTCTAAGCAGTGCGGTCCGCGGAAGATTCTTTGCGGCCGTGGTAGCCTCATCGCGGCCGCAATCCATTTGTTGCGGTCCGCAGAGAGGGGATTCAGAGAGCTCAGGATCTCGAAAGTTTCAAGACACCGCGGCCGCAGTCCATTTGTTGCGGTCTGTGGTGAAGCCACCGCGGCCGCGGTGCATTTTATGCGGTTCGCGGTGGCTAGATTCAGAGAATGAGAAGTGAAGCCAAAAAGCCTCACCCCGGCCACGATACATTTTCCGCGGTCCATGGTACCTCCTCAGGGGTATTTTTGTCCAAAAAATTCGGCCTTGTATAAATACTTCTTTTTCATATTTTTAGGGCATCTTTATCTTAGCCGAGCACGTGAACGGTGGCTTTAGCCTATTTTGAGTAATTTTATAGCTGGTTTAACATTGAATCTTCAAATCTTAACTTGTAATTACATTTTATGGGTTGTTCTTCATCTAAATATCTGATTTCTTCCATTATTATGAGTAGCTAGACCCGTTAGCTAGGGTTGTGGCTCAACCCTAGTGTGGGTATTTGATGGGTCTTTTGTTCTAAGGCTTAGATGTTTATGGGTGGTTGATATTTGGACTGATTTGTGTTATCCATGTTGAATTAGTGATTGCAAACACTAATTTGTACCTATTTGACTTGGGCTCTTCTTGAGAAACAGAGCTTGAGTCTAGGAAAATCAGTTCAACAAGGAATTGGGCGTATTCAAGAGATTGATAGCCCCAATTAAAGGGTTAAATCTAGAGATAGTAATACCCGACTTGAGCCTATATTTCTTGCATAATTTTGACACCCAATTGGTCTTGAGAAAGTTAATTAGGCAAAGTCACTCAAGCTACCGAGAGGTATATAGTGAGTAGTGTCGTGCATTGGCTATATCGCGATCCCAAACATAACAGCTTTGCCTTAGGCTTTAGAACCCGTCAAGTATTCACCTAGGAGAAAGTCACTTCCCTAGTGCCTCGTTAACCATTTAGAAAACCTTACAAGCATTCATACTTAGTTTAATTTCGCATATCATTAGCATAAAATTAGAAGTAACAAACAAACAAATATGATTAGAAGTGTAATCAAGAGCACTACGCATTGCTAGATTAGATAGAAATCCAACTCCAAACATTATTGTGGCTCCCTGTAGATTCGATCCCGACCTTCTCGGGTAAAAGTTGCATCGACCGCTCTTGCCACTTTGTAGAGGTGTAGGGTCGGACCCGATCAGACGTCCACTAATCCAGGCTTGGTACATTTCGGCCATCTGTTCTTTCAACCTTAGGACCTCTTCTTTCAAATCAGATTCTGATTCAACAATCTTCTTAGAAGAATCAACAACACCTGTGTCCAAGTCTTTGCTAGCCATGGTACTTTGCTCTTTGACCTTGTGTTGTACGGATGACTCGTTAGAATGCCACAAACTAACCACCTTCTGTTATGATAACAATTAAAGTACCAAAGAGGAGCAAAATAAAGCCAACATGTTAGCGTTAGGGCATTTATCAGATTGAAATATCACTTTGCGTGCAATGCCCCTAGCAACAATTAACGGTTCTAGAATGACTTCAAGGGTCACAAGGTCACTTGGCACCATCCCAATATTACTCTCCTAGCCTTTTCTTATTCATTTCCTCTCTTTTCTTTCCGATTATCGCTCTTTTCTTGCATCCCGCAGTTTCCACTCATTTTCACATCCCACAACTTCATTTTTTTTAATTTTAAAAATGAATTGATCGAACCCTATGTAGGTTGCCTACGTATCATGTTCCACATGAATCATACCAAGCGTAGTTCTGGAAAAGTAATGTACAAAATAAACTAAAAAAACTTTTTGGATTTTTTTATTTAAATTTTTTTGGGTTTTCACATACAAAATAGGAAATACGATAACAAAAGATTCGACGAACTCAACTATACTACGAAAAACTCTGACACCAACTAAAGGACTGAACACTACTAGACAGGATTAGAAAGTAAAAGAAAACATGAAAACAGACTCAGAAATATAAAAAGTCTCCACAAGCAACTTATGTCTGCAACGGTCCAGACTGGAATGGTCCTGGGATATCTGTCATGCTCGAGCTCTGGTAAATGGATTCATACCTGAATGAGAAAAATAAGACCAAATAGAGTTAGTGATTCAAGACACTATGGCACCTCCTATTGGACACATGCAAGGCACGAGTGAGGCTATCTTTGTAAAATAACCTACGTGGCCTAAATGTAGCTAGAAGTGCAAACTCAACAAGTGTGACCACTAAGAAACGGAGAAATATCTCAAAAAGACCCACATGACCCCCAAACTCTCTGGAATCACGGTCTCTAAGAATACTTTGCACAAATGACCCTACTTTGCAGAAATGGCCTTGCGAAAATGGCTAAGCGTGCAGATTTAACAAGAATGGACCTTAAATATAGAGGATACCTTGTTGAGGACTTAGGACTCTAAGACATGGGCCACTGAACCACTTTTGCGAAAATGACCTCATTTTGCAAGAACAGCCGGTGTGGCCAAAAATGTCTAGACATGTAAATTCAGTAAGGACGGGCCTTGAAGTAAGGAGACAGCTAATTGTGGATTCTAGGCTCTCCAAACACGGTTCAACAAGCCACTTCGCAAAATAGCCCTATTTTGCAACAAGGCCGATGTGGCCAAATGTGGCTAGACATGCAAGATTTGGCTAAGACCCCGCAAAGCCAAGAACCTAAGACTTACTAGGAAGACAATATCCAATGTGGGCTGCATACGTATCTCGCCTCGAAAGATGACAATCGGGTATGCGTAGTTCGGGAAGATTGGATATGGGATAGAATTTAAAAAAAATACTGATTTAAAGAAAACATATTTTTTGTCTTTTTTTTGAAAAATGATGAAACATGTAAAATCTTTTGAATTTTCTTTTTCTCTTTTTTTTTGATTGATATGTTTTGGAAAATGATGGGAAAGTGCAAAATCTTTTTGGATTTTTTTCATTTTATTTGTCTTTTCTTGAAAAACGTTGTGAAAGAAAAGTATGATTGAGCCCTACTTGCTTCATCTTTATACTTCACCCTCTTTTCTTTCTCATTTACCCTCAACCATCATTGGTCCACCACATGACCCCTTTACCCTTAAAGAATGCAGCATGTAGCACATAGAGATAATTAAATATCTTTTTGGGCTATGGGCCCGTTTTGACTTAATTTGGATAGGCCTCCTATAAAGTGACATGGTGCCCGGGACCGAGCCCTGCTAAGTGTAAATGACAAGATGCAAATAAGCATGACCTAAAGGCTGACCTAAGTTTGAGGTTCATTAGAAAAGGCAATTCGAGGCGGCACGTGGTCGATGGTGACTGCTCTAGCTGTCCGCCCACTCCACGCTCCCACACCACACCCCTAAAGACACGTGTGACTCACAAAAGGCCGTGTACACTCAAACGTACTCCGGAAGACTTGTTGCACAAAGAAGACCTATGGTTATGCAAATGATGACAATTATAAAGTGATAAACACATAAGGAAAAGCGATAAACAAATAACCAACAAAACAGAAAAAAAACACAAACAAACCAAATAAATAAAGCAAATAAAGAAAACAAACACCTCAACTGAATATCCTAAAAGCCAACAAGATCAAGTATCAGCTCGAACCTGCAATTCCCCAGCAGAGTCGCCAAAGCTGTCAGCAGAGTCGCCAAAGCTGTCACACCCCTTTTTTTAAAATATATAAAAGGATTTGTAAAGCTCAAAAAGATTTCAAAATTGAAAGCGACAAAATTGTGTTCTAAAGGATTTTTCAGAGTCGTCACCTGACATTTGTTTCGGTGTGCCAGGTCACAGTTTTTTTAAAATAATTTTTCCTTTTAAAACACTTTGGATTCCAAAACAAAGTTTGCACCAGAGAATCGGGTGAGGAGGTTCATTTGACTCGAGGAGAAGGTGTTAGGAACTCCCCAAGTCTCGTGAAAATCACGGTTGCGTACATGATCAAGTTGGCCTTAAAGGGTACTCAAATTGAGGTAAAAACACACAAAACAAAAATAAACAATCAAAGAGGCTCGAGGTTGTCCCCACCTAATAAAAGAAAACAAAATAAAAGAAGTCCTACTAGCCTATACTATGCCTCCACTGATGATGCCACGACCTCCATTTACATTTACTTCGGGGCATACCCCTGAATAAAATATATACAAAATCCATGGGGCATTCCCCTAAGTATAAACTAAAGGGGGCAACCTCTCACCTCGAAACCAAAAGCATATAAATAGAAAAAGATCCTACGATTGCCTACCCGAGTGTTCACGGCCTAGTATGATCCTAGCGGGTAAGGAAATAAGGAAAGCAAAACAAATAAACATTTCCGGTTCAATTTCTTCTCCATACTTAACGTCACCTCCCACAACCCACATTCATACTCATCCATAACAAAGCTAAGCTAAAGATGTAATCAGTCAGAACAAATACAGCACCCAACAAAGAAAATCAAAACACATTAAGAAAAGAAGATAAAATAAATATGTAATACTAATGAAGAAATAAATTAGTGAATCAAAGTATGATGTTGGCCGCTGGCTCAAAACTTTAACAACTTTCGACAAACTTTCTATGGAGAATCTCATTGAATTCAAGCGACCTAGGACTAATTGGAGGAACAGGAGGAAATGTGTTTAACATATAAAGGAACCTTACTACATGAGCTAAATAAAAGCTATAAAAATAAATTCTGTTAAAAACTCTTGAACACTCAAATTCTAATACAAGACAACTTACAAAAATTTAAACTTACAAACATTTGTTTGCTAAGGGTATCTTTTAATTCAAAAAAAAAAATGAGAATGACTACCTACCACCCATCTATTGCCAAACTTAAGAATTAACTTGTAAAAAATAATATTAGGTTCTTCATTGCAACAAAATGGATTAGACAAAAGATTACCCACATAAACTCCATTTAACATGAAAAATTCCTTCTCGATGAATAATAAGGCACGAAGCAGTAAAAGACTTGGGTGAATCAAAAGGCCAACATCATACCTATCACCACAGAACACAAAATAGTAAAAAGAAGGGAAAGAGATAGACCTTAGATTGAATTCTCAGTTAATTAGCTGAAGAAGCGAATACAAACATATTTCCAACGCCGAAATTTGAGCGTGCAACAGGAAATGAACAAGACAAAAACAAACTAATTCGGGACTGGAATCGGAACTCGACCGGAAACAAAACTCCAACAGCAACTCCCATAATCGGACTCCTATTCCAGCTTCACCTTGTTTTTTGAAATCGAAATCCAGAAGAAGAAATTAGGGATGCTTTATGAATTTTTGAATTTGAAATACCATTGAAGACTAGAGGAGATTGATTTTCCTTTTGATTGTGTACGGCTATGGCTTCTATTGAGGAAGACGAGAGATAAGGGAATAAGTGTGTCACTTGGTTTTTGTGTTTGCTGCTGATCCTTTTTTTTGGTGGTGGGCGGCTGATCTGGTTGAGAGGAGCGACGACTGTATGGTTAGGAAAGGGTGTTTTGAAGATATCCCTAGGGTTTGTGAAGTTGGGGTTTTCATTTTTCGGTCTGGAATTAATGGTAGCCCTAGGATTAAATTGGATAAGTGGCTAGGATTTAGAGGGGAGATGGGTCAAATGGGTTATGAGTCTTGGGCTATCCGAATATAGGCCTAAAGAAATGGATTGTTTTAGTGCAAATTTGATTCTTTCTCATTGAACAAGACTAAAAATACTACTCCATATACTAATTAATCCTACTTAAGTAGAAGTAACTATTAAAATAAAACTCACCGTTAAAACAAACCTATTTTTGGTATTTTTCAAATATCATACTAAAAAAAATGGGATTAGATTAAATCATCGCAAAATTAAAATAATATTCATACCAAAAATACTAATATTCTTGAAAATAAAGTGAAACTATTTTTGTATTTTTGAATTTTATGTAAGGTAGATAAACTAAGAGTAACTAGATAAAATATCAATTAGCTAAATAAAAGAAAATATTTTGTAATTTTTATTTTTGTGTGGTAAAATAAAGTAAAAGAGTCAAAACTAGTTAAAATATCGATATTAGACCTAAACTAAATATTAATGTGTAAAATCTCGGGAAGGGTAAAAAATTACATGTCTACATAGTGTACTCTTTTTCCTTTACTAGGATTTTTCCTTGTAAGGTTTTAACGAGGCACATAATAATGAACATCCAAGAGGGAGTGTTATGAAAATATTATTGTGGATGTTCATTTATTACTCCGCTATAGATAATCTTCCTCCATTTAGTACTCCATTGAAGTTTTCTACAAGCAGCTGATGCAGGCAGGTTGCAAGCAGCTCAATGAAATGACTTGTAGCAGCTTCTTGGTTTGATGAGATTAATTTAAATCGATCTCAAATAGTGATGGATAATATTCTCTTCAAATTCAACTTTTGAGAAGATGGTATACAAGATTGGAATGCGGAGACTCAAATATTTGAAACAATATTTTCTTCAGGGGGAGTAAAATACGCGGTGTACTCTTTTTCCCTTACTAAGGGTTTTTCCACAGGGTTTTTCTTATAAGGTTTTTAATGAGGCACCTAACAATGCATATTACTAAATATGTGTACTCTTTTTCCTTCACTAGGATTTTTTCCCACAGGTTTTTCCTAGTAAGGTTTTAATGAGGCACATTATTTTTTAATGAACATCAAAGGGGGAGTGTAATAAATATATATTATATTATGGATGTTTATTTAGTACTCCGTTGTAAATAAGCTTCCTGAAGAAGCTTATCCATATAGGACTCTGCCGTAAATATATTTATCTATTTGGGAATTGGAAATAAGCCTCTTGAAGAAGCTTATCATTTCGGTACTCCGTTATGGATAAATATTAACCCCCGTAGAAGATTATCTATATCTGGTACAGTAGCAGCTTACAAGTAACTTACAAGCAGCTTACACAGCAGCTTACAAGCAACTTACAAGTAGCTTGCACAACAGCTTATAAGTAGCTTACACAACAACTTGTAGTAGCAGCTTACACATCAGCTTCCTTTCTTGTATAGATAGAGGAGATTTCAGTTCATTATATACATGAATGAATTTGAAGTTGAATAATAAATATCTCTCTCTCTCTATTTGTCTTCGATTTTTTTACTTTAAAGTTTTTATTTTATAACTGTTACAATAAATATACAAAAATTGATAAAAAGGGTTTTGTTTCTTAGTGAAGATTGAAATGAATCTCTTTTTTTTTTTTTTTTTTTTTTTTGGGTTGTTGGCAACTTGGCATGTTGTTGTGTTGCTTAGTTGTAAAGAATTCTCTGGAAACTACTAGACTAGATGAAAAAGAAGTATTAAGTTAGGGGTTGCTTGATGAGAAAATAAGTTATTCTAGGATTAATTATTTCAAGAGTAGTTATCCCAGGATTTTTAAAATAATACTATAATTTTAGGTATATAGTTAATCTCGAGATTAGTTGTATTGTGACTTTTTTCCAATCGAACATGGAATAAACTCATCTCAAATTTAATCCCGAAAATAATAATTCCCTATCCTTTGTATCAAACGAGCTTTAAGGGGTGGAAACACAAGAGTTAGTGAGAAACAAGTATACTAAATTGTAGTGGAACCAGAATTTTCATGAAAAGGATTCAATTTCATTGAAATAAGCTAGATCATCAAACTTCTTGTTATTACTTGCTATGAGGGCTTCTTTCACTTTCTTTGGCCGATGGTCTATCGGAAACAATCTTTCTGTCCTTTCAAAGTAGGGGTAAGGCTGCGGACATCCTACCCCCCTCAGACCCCATTTATGGGATTATACTGGGTGATTGTTATTGTTGTATTTATTATTTTTAACTTATAATATATATATATATATATATATATATATATATATATATATATATATATATATGAGGTTTGTATATATTTTTGGTTGAAGAATATGAGGTTTGTATTTTAGTGGAGATTGAAATGTAGTACGTAATTTTTTTATTTTTGGTTGACGTTGTACTGGGATTTGTATGTAGTTGCTCGGTAGTGAAGAATTTTCTTGATTCTTCTAGACTAGTAGAGGAAAATATCAGTTGAGAAGGAAGTAAAGCATGAGAATTATATATATTATTGGTAAGGGTGTACATAAGTCGGTTGGTTTGGATTTTCTAATTATCAAATCAAACCAAACCAAATGTATCGGGCTATTAAATCTAAATACCAAATCAAACCAATAATAATCGGGTTTTTCAATCTCGGTTTTTCTCGTATTTTCGAATTTTTTCGGGTTTTTTTCCAGAAAGTCTTTATAGCATAAAATATAGAATTTGTGCTCCAAATATTTCTTTAATCCTAGTAAGATAGAACTATATAAGGTGTTTTTCAATAAAATAACATAAATATGAGATGAGTCATGGCATTGTACTAAAATATTTAACAATAAAGATAAGAAAATCGCATAAAATAAGTATTATTAATAAGCCATAATGAAAACGAACATAATTTAAAATTACTAATAAGTTGCTGAAATAAGTACGACTAGTAAGTACTATTATTTACATGACTAAACACTAAAAGAAAAGTAAGATGCGTTTTATCTAAACCACGAAAAAACTAAAAAATAAATATCCAATACTATTTTTATTCATAATACAATTGAATTGAATATCTTTTATTAGCATTAGTATTGATTTGATATTGATTAAGGATTTATTTGAGTTACTAATATTTATGAACTATAAAACTTATTGGCGCATCCAGAAATTATAAGTCCAAGCTTGACATAATACGTGAAAAGATAAAATGATGAAAAAGTTTAAGAAATATTATAAACTACAATACAATAAATATTTTTATGTATTAAATATATTTAAAACTTCTACACATAATGTCGGGTTTGTTTGGTTTCGGTTTGACTTTTTAAAGTTAAAACCAAACGAAACCAAATATGATCGGGTTTTTTTTTCCAATACCAAACTAAATCAAACAAAACCATAGTCGAATTTTTTTCTCGGTTTGACTCGGATTATCGGGTTGGTGCGGTTTGTCGATTTCATTTGTACACCCCTAATTATGGGCTATCTTCGTGCAATGTTTTGTCACTCATAACGTTGCTCTCGGGTAGAATACGAAATAATCAGGTATCATGCGAAAGTTAGTAAAGCAAATTTTGAACGACGATAAATCAGACAACAACAAAAAAATATACCAAAAAGAGAAACAAACATTTATTGTAGTTCAGTCAATTTGACCTACATTCACGGGCGGAGATGAGTAATCCACTATATAATAGAGAGTACAAAATATCGAGAGAAGAACCTCTCAAAAAGGTAAACACAAGTGACACACTAACACTTGTCCCGAAAAATTTTCCTCCTAAACAAGACTCTCAAACCCCTTATGGCTACATTGTGGAAGCTGCTAAATGATAAAGAAGGATCCTCAATTTATAGAAATCCAAACATTTTCCTCTAAGAAAAGGAACAAGCCAAGGAGCTTTATACTCAATTATGGTTAATATATTGTCCTCTCCTTCAAGAAATAGAAAAACCAAATATGATAAGAAAATCTGGACAAACACCGAACATATATAGATTTTTGAATAAGAGAAGATTCTAACGTAAAATTAAAAGGGGTTAAAAAATTATGTTAGATCGTAGGTTCAAAACTTCAAATTCGAAGTGTGACATTCTTATATTTTTTGAAACGCCTTACATAGATTTTTGGCTTCGCATATTTCAGCTAAAACCGATGCTTGAACGGGGAAAATATTATTCAGTTATCAGTATTGGGTTATTGAATTAATGATTCGATAATGATTTAGTGTTATTTGACTACCAGGTAAGGAATATATTACAAATACCCAAGTGGCATAAAAAAATTACCCGCCCCTTCCATAAATATTTTAAATACCCATAAAGCCAAGCCAAGTCAAGTCAAATTAAGCCAAGCCAAACCAAGCAAAATCAAGTCAAGTTAAGCTAAGCCAAGGAGGTAGGTCGTGTAATTAGTTTTAATTGGGTAGGTATATATCGTAACTTATTTTCAAATGGGTAGAAAAGGATAATTATTTTAAGCTCAATGGGTATTATGCATAATTTGCTCTATTAGGTTATCAGTTCAGGACTCAGTTTGTCCAATCTTATTAACGGTTTAACTAATAACCCAATAAACTTTACAAAGTTATAATTTTACTCTTCGGGGTAGTTTGATACACGGAATAAGGTGGGATAAAGTGTGGTACTAAATTAATACTACATTTTGTTGATGGTATAAATTTATTATAGGATAAATTTATACCGTCAACCAAATATAGTATAAATTTAGTCTCAGACTTAATCCTGAATATACTATCTTATCCTAGCTTTATTGGGCACATGCCTGTTGGATTTTGGATGTATTTAATTAATATATATTAAATACTTAAAAGAGGGTGAATGAGAAATGGAGGGAAATAAAATTTTTGAGTGAAATTTTAAGGTCCCCCCCCCCTCCCCCCCCGCCCCGGCAAATGGGCATTGTCCCATATTGGAAGAGGAAGAGGTTTTTTATGGGTATATAAGCAATTGCTCTTCTTCTAGCTCTTAAAGAGTTGAGAAGAAGGCAAGCCTCGTGCCGTCGTCGTCGTCGCTCGCTCGGCTCGGCTTCGGCTTCGGCTACGGCTACGGCTTCGGCTTCGGCTTCGGCTTCGAATTCGGATTCGGATTCGGATTTGGATTTGGATTTGGTCAAATGATCGATTGATTGATTAACTTTTTAGACCAAATTTATTTGTTAATAGTAAAATATAAACAGAAATGTTATTAAATATTTGTTTTAATAATAGAATATTAATATTAAATCCAATCCGTTTTATGTAAATGGCCATTTATGTAATAGCATTTATGCTGTGGGCGTTTTGCATAAACAACCATTCTGAAGAGTGGCACCTCTTTAGATTTCAGCCCAACTTTGGCTATAAATACAACACTATTCTGCTCAGAATTTCACTACGATTTTCTGAGTTTTCTCTCCTTCTTCTGCATACTTTTAGCATCAAACAAAGTAAAAAGTAAGTGTGATTTGCTACCGAACTTTGTGTTCGCTGAAACACTGGGGTTTGAAGTACCACTACACCAGTGTGTAATTCGTTCTATCCTGGGAGGAAATAATCCATAACTTTGGGTACTAGGAGGGGATTAAATTCCTTAAGGAAACACTGTGAATTCAGTGGGCTCGAATTGGTTTTATGTCATTTCTGTTTATGTTCATTTCTGTTTATATTCATTTATATTTCCAGAATTATTTTACAAATACAGTCTACTAACAAGCTTAAGGAATTTACTATATTTTCTGTATTTGTACTTACTGTTTCTGGAAGAGTAAAACCTTTGTGGTTTTGTACTCTATTAAAATCTACGTGATTTTAACGTTTGTGTCATTCTTTTACAGAAATGGTTAATGAGAATGAGAACCAAGCTGTTCCAATGGTGACTGCCAATGCCTCAACAAGCCGAACGACACCGGCAGCATTGGCACCGGCGGAGAAACCCGGAAAATTTTTCGGGATTGATTTCAAGCGCTGGCAGCAAAAGATGTTCTTCTATTTGACTACTCTAAGTCTCCAGAAGTTCATCAAGGAAGATGTTCCTGTGCTGTCCGATGAAACTCCAGAAACTGAACGCTTTCTTGTGATTGAGGCGTGGAAGCATTCAGATTTTTTGTGCAAGAATTATATTCTAAGCGGGCTGGAGGATGCTTTGTATAACGTCTACAGTGGCGTGAAAACGTCAAAGGAACTGTGGACTGCGCTTGAAAAGAAATACAAAACCGAAGATGCCGGGTTGAAAAAGTTTGTTGCTGCAAAGTTTTTGGACTACAAAATGGTAGATAGCAAGTCTGTTATTACCCAAGTCCAGGAATTGCAAGTGATTATTCACGATCTCCTTGCTGAAGGTATAAATCAAATTAATATTGATGTTGAAAGTAGTAATCTTGGTATTTTTACTAATAGAAATTTCATTGAAGGTCTTGTTATCAATGAAGCATTTCAAGTAGCAGCGATGATTGAGAAGTTGCCTCCTTTGTGGAAGGACTTCAAAAACTACTTTAAACACAAACGCAAGGAGATGTCCCTTGAAGATCTCATTGTTCGGTTGAGAATCGAAGAGGACAACAAAGCTGCTGAAAAGAGAGGCCGCGGAAACTCAACAAGAATGGGAGCAAATATTGTTGAAGAGAACAAAAAGAGCAAGAAGGCTTCTGGACCGAAATACAACCCAAGCAAGAAGCGGTTCAGTGGAAACTGCTACAACTATGGAAAAACTGGACACAAATCTACGGAGTGTCGTGCTCCGAAGAAAGACAAGAAGAAGGGTCAAGCAAACATGGTTGAGAAGCATGATGATGTTGATGATTTATGTGCCATGCTTTCCGAATGCAACTTGGTGGGCAATCCTAAAGAGTGGTGGATTGATTCTGGAGCCACTCGCCATGTTTGTGCTGTTAGAGAAGCTTTTGCTTCTTATGCTCCTGTTGGACCCGATGAGACGATTTCTATGGGAAATGCTTCAAAGGCGAAGATTGAAGGATGTGGGAAGATATTTCTCAAAATGACTTCCGGCAAAGTGGTGACTTTGAACAACGTCCTTCTTGTTCCCGAGATTAGGAAGAATTTAGTCTCCACTGGACTTCTTGTTAAGAATGGTTTTAAATGTATTTTATTTCCGATAAGGTTGTAATAAGTAAGAAGGAAATGTTTAGTAGGAAAAGGTTACCTCACTGAGGGACTTTTCAAGCTGAATGTAATGGTGTTGAAAAT
>NW_017675364.1:50031-69089 GCF_001879085.1 Nicotiana attenuata
CGTTTAGGAATCACCTATGTAAGTGTGAACGTGTTAGCCGCTTCAAGGAGAACACTGTAAGGCCAGTTCTCTACGCACTTATGAAACCAGGCGGTGTTCATGGCTGAAACAAACACAACAATGAGAACCAAAGACGGTTAAGGGTTGGTTGTGTGACTTATGGTTGTCTAGGTATACACTAAAGTTCGACGGTTCAAAGATATCAAATCTACCGATTGATCGAGTATATCCGACATAAGTTCACTACGGAAAGTTCAAAGGGAAACCTACTTATCAGATGCAATTAATCCTTACTTGCGAATCACACAGTTTTTCATGCATACTTCCGTGATATAGCCATTCCCCATTCATGTGGGGGATTGTTGGGTTTTGGATGTATTTAATTAATATATATTAAATACTTAAAAGAGGGTGAATGGGAAATGGAGGGAAATGAAATTTTTGAGTGAAATTTTAAGTTCCCCCCCCCCCCCCCCCGCAAATGGGCATTGTCCCATATTGGAAGAGGAAGAGGTTTTTTATGGGTATATAAGCAATTGCTCTTCTTCTAGCTCTTAAAGAGTTGAGAAAAAGGCAAGCCTCGCGCCGTCGTCGCTTGCTCGGCTCGGCTTCGGCTACGGCTACGGCTTCGGCTTCGGATTCAGATTCGGATTCGGATTTGGATTTGGATTTGGTCAAATGATCGATTGATTGATTAACTTTTTGGACCAAATTTATTTGTTAATAGTAAAATATTAACAGAAATGTTATTAAATATTTGTTTTAATAACAGAATATTAATATTAAATATTAATATTAAATCCAATCCGTTTTTCTATTTTGGTAACAGAAAAGTAACTACCTGTCACGACCCAATTTCCATACCCGGTCGTGATGGCACCTCTCGTGAAGACAAGGCCAGCCAACTAACCCAATCCGTTTCTTTAACAATTATTAAACATAAATGTATAGATAAATACAACTTAATGGCATTTAAAATTGTTAATTTCTACCCGACCGGGGTGTCACAAGTCACGAGCATCTAAAGAAAACCTGAACACAACTACAGGGCCAATAATAATATATATGGAAAATTCTGGAAATCAAAGACAACATCCGGTGCCGCGAACACTGGCGGTCACCTTACTCAGCTATAATAGCCATACCTTCAATCAGCTAAATAACCCGCTTCCGGGTGTACAATACCTGCAACTGCACGCGAGGTGCAGGGAGTAAAGTGAGTACTTCCAACTCAGTGGTAATAAGAGTAAATAATAACTGAGAGGCAAGAAATCACGTAAAAGCACTTCATCATGCTATATATGACAGTGCAAATCTTTGAGACAACAGTGAAACCGTGAAAATCCTTTAGAAAATATCTGACTCAGTTTAAAACCTCTTTTGAAAACATCTTTTTCTCAACAGTAAAGCAAATGAATGCGTAATCAAATAGTGCAAGTCCTCACATAAGTCAGCCCCTCAGGCACAGCACTCCACTAACAATTAACACCAGGGCGTCTGGTAAACAGTGCAAGAAGTAGCATGAATGCCAATGAAATGAGAGTGCTGAATGTCATGACACGTAGTACAAATAGGAACCGATGCATGAATGCAATGCAATGCACATGACCGCTGCGGCGCGCAGCCCGATCCATTTGGGTACCCGCGCTCACTGTGGGGGTTCAGACTCCGGAGGGGCTCCTACAGCCCAAGCGCAATATCATCATAGTATCGATGCGGCGTGCAACCCGATCCATCCTCAGTCCAGAACATGCAAATGAGCCACTCGGGCAATGTCAAGTAATAGCTTTTAACTCAAAACATCAGAAAAATGCAATATAAGTCTTTAAACTTTAGCCATATGACTGCACATTTCAAAACAGGGTTTAACTCAGGACTGAAATCATTTAATATGTTAAGTGTCATGAAAACAGTGATAATAATCCCTCAAGGATTCAAATAATCGGCACGAAGCCCAAAACATGGCAATCAACCCAAATCACGATAGCATCAAGTAGGTTTCAGTAAATTACGCAGTAAAATCAACAACCGGGACGGACCAAGTCACAATCCCCAACGGTGCTCTACCCCACGCTCATACCTGGCGTGCAAGTCACCATAATACAGCACTATGATGTGCAAATCCGGGGTTTCAAACCCTCAGGATATCATTTACAAGTATTACTCACCTCGGACCGGTGAAATCCCTAGCTCGCGACACCTTTGCCCCTCAATCGGCCTCCACGCGCGTCGAATCTAACCAAAACCAGAGAGAATACATCACAATATGCTAAGGGAACAATACCAATCGAAAACAATCGAAAATTAGCAAGAATCTCGAAACTAGCAAAACTCGAGCCCCGGGCCCGCTTCTCAAAAAATTACAAAACTCACATTACCGGATTCCTCGCCTCGCCACGAGTTCATACATACCAAGAACTCCCAAATCCGAGCTCAATTGACCTATCAAATCCCAATTTAAAATATCCAAAACTCAAGCCCTAGCTTTACCCTTTTTTGAAGAATTTCAACCAATTTACATGTTAAATCTATCAAAGTTCCATGTATTTAGGCCAAGGGACTTACCTCCAATCACACCTAGTCGAAATCCCCCTTCAATTCCGTCCAATAGCTCCCAAGCTCGCTTAAAAATTGTGGAAATAACATAACCCTCGCGGAACAAAAATGAATATAAAACTCCTACTGGCTTCAGGGGTTTCCGCTTCTGCGGTCCCCACGCCCGCTTCCGCGCAACCGCTTCTGCGGTTTTTGTCCGCTTATGCAGAATTTCATTAAAACTCGAGGGCCGCTTCTGCGACACAAATTTCCGCTTCTGCGGAAGCTCACCTCCTGGCCAAACCCGCTTCTGCGACCGCCTGTCCGCTTCTGCGGACTCGCTTAAGCGAAAAGTGTTCCGTTTCTGCGGAACTGCCCAACTCCACTCCAGACCGCTTTTGCGACCAAGATTACGCTTCTGCGGAACCGCTTATGCGGTCCATTTCCGCAGAAGCGAACATACCAGATACCAGCAAGATCTGCCATTTCCTCAACTTGAATTTCATCCCGATAGCCATCCGAAATCACCCCGAGGCCCCCGGGACCTCAACCAAAAGCACCAACATGACTTAAAACATTATCCAAACTTATTCCAATCATCAAAACACATCAAACAACACTAAAATTATCGATTCTCATCGGATTCAAGCCTAAGTTCTTTAAAAACTTCNCAAGCCTAATTCTATACTGGACCTCCAAAGTCACTTCCGATCGCACTCCTAAGTCACAAATTACCTCCCGAAGCTAACCGAATCACCAGAATTCACATCCGAGCCTTCTAACTATAAGTCAACATTCGGTTGACTTTTCCAAACCAAACCTTCCTTAAAGAGACTAAGTGTCTCATTTCCTATCCAAACCAATTCAATTCAACTATAACTCACTCGTTGCTGATAATGAAACATGAAGAAGCAATAAATGAGGAAAACGGGGCGGTAATACCTGATACGACGGGTCGGGTCGTTACATCCTCCCCAACTTAAGCAAACGCTCGTCCTCGAGCGTATCCAGAATTGTTCTAAAAGCTAACCAACAGCTGAATAACATTACCAAGCATATACCCGGGATGATTCCACGTCACCCTATCTTACATAGGTCCGACAATACAACATAGCTGAAATTTCACAGTCCATCTAGACCATAAATCATAGAATCACATTGCACTTTCCGAAATCATACACAAGATCAGGACCTCACATCTATACTCAGAATAGGTCCGAACCAACTGTAATCACCCATACCTACAACCTCGGTGAAATCATATGATATACCACATAATCCAAACACTCGAAACGATAGCCTCTATTTACAGCAGTTGCCCATAATAACCAAATACCGATAGAAACCCTTTTATTAGCTAAAGTCTTATTCCAACACTTCCATATACTGCCAACAACAAATGAAACACGCGATAAACCATAACCATTCCTCAGATCAACCATTCATGAAGCCACTTCCCTTTGTCTAATATCACAACAAATTTCCGGGCCGAACCTCGATATTATCCTTCTAACAAGCTGAAATCAAATCTGTTCGTATTCATTAATGACTCCAACGATCACCTCGAATCCAACACACCACCTCGGTGACACGACACCTCAATGCAGGCCTAAGCCACAACTTGCATAATACACGCACCAATGAGGAACGGTCTGAACATACCCAAATCAGGACAAATGACTCAAACGAAAGAGTTGTACCTCAAGCTCATCAACACCATTACAACACAAGGCTGAGACCCCGTCTCACATCATAGAAATAGAACACCTGAATCTATCTCGAAGGGTCCTAACTCCACGTAGCCTCGCTACAATGCGCGATCATATCCAAACACTGTTACACATGAAGCACCTCAAGTCACTATGATCAAAATCGACAGCCACGCACATTTGATGTCTGTAACCAAAGCAATTCATTACATCCACGGTGAAACCAATAACATATGACGCACAACCCGATAGGCCATAACCAATACTCCATTTGCTGAGCAACACTCAATCACTCTTCCCGCTCGACTCCCTCTATGAATCTCAAATAGGACCGCACCACATGTGCCTATAGCCAACAAGTCATGACATCCCACAGCACAGAAAGCAACTCATAGATCTCCCCAGATCCCTAAACAAGCTCAATAACGATAGATCCAACCTATCCCTAAACAATACAACTCGGGACTAACCAAGCTAACTCAAGCTAAATACGTAGCCACATTGGCCTGCCAACGAGCTCATTATCAAGAAGCCTGGAGCTGCTCCTTCCACTACTATAACTCCTGTCGGAGCCGTACAATACGGTGCCCAATACCAAATCAACATCGAAATCCACAACCTCGCCCGGCAACATGCCCGGCCACAAGGAACGCATCCAAAAAGGTCACTCAATACCGGAACTAAATCAATGGTAGAAACCTCTGTACTGACATCCGTCGCGAAGGCCCTATTAAGGAAAGCAATCCTTCTCAGCCGTCCGCTGAATCTTTTGAAATATATACCACTCTGCAAGAACATAATCCAATGCACCTCGCCACTCAACCCGTGGCATTTCCGGCATAGCCCGTAGTACAATAGTCTAGAATAATCCAACATTAAGACAACCAGTCTACAATCCAATATCATATCCAAAATCTGGCTTACCAAGCAAGGAAAAGATCCACTCGGACCTCCAACTCTCAATAACCGCTAAACGGCGCCGATACACACGATCTACAACCACTGCATAGTCTGATCACGAGACTCCTAGTCTCCAACTCCATATAGCACACGAATCACTATACCTGATCCCGAATTCCGCCGTATGAATACCTATTACACCTCGAGTATCCAATCACTCCACGAAAGATATTCTAAAATTTCCCTGTGCCATCAAACAAACTTAGATATCAACAGTCGATCCTGAATGCCACAACACTACCGAAGTATTATCAGTTTACATCACATTGCCCTTTTACTGGAACATATACCCCCGTCGACTCACTATGGTTGGCAATACCATTTTCCTTAATCATTTGAAAATCGATTCTTTAATCACCTGCAGCTGCCCGTGCTGCTTAAGAATTAATGACTTTCCATTATGAACCGAACCGTAACCTTACACACACACATCCCAATCCTCCACAACATATCACATATACCATACCACGCTAGGATAACATGAGAACTCCATCTCCCTTTTTCTTAACCACAAACATCTACGTACCCAACTAGTCGAGAACTCTCCATTGATCCCATCAAGAAGAGAAATCATTGCACATTCCATGCATCGCATGCCCATAGACAATTTATACGTCTCTAAACCACGGTAGAACTCATCAAGAACTCTCTCCCAATTCCATTGCACAAGCTAAACTACCAGGATTGAATCCTTCTACCCGAACCAAACTAAGCAAGCTGTCAGAACTCAAGAGCCTTGCTGCACAATACCTGTAAAAGCCCCTTACCTCGAACACATACGAAGAATTAATCACATCCTTACCATACCGATTCGGTCTACTATCAAGCTATTCCATCTATCTAATTCCCTTTTGATTCGCCATCCACTTGATATTCCTCGCTGTAGCATCACAATGCCTCAATCCAAGCTTACCACACGAGACTCGAACATAAGACCACACTGTCTAAGACCCATAGGCCACTGAATACTCTCTCAATTGTTTCCCAGAAATACCACATTCCAGAATACTTTACTCTGAAGAACTTTCTGCAAATCTAAACTCGTTACCTTTACTTCCCAGATACCGATACATATTATATAGAATCCCATAATTAACATAGAATACCACAAGTCTTGACATTTTCTATTGAAAACACTGTCTTTAGTCACATACACCACCATATAACATCTGAGTGCTACATGTAGATTCTTGAACACATTAAAACCATTCTTGAGAGTCATTCTCTCTCATTCATCTGCAAATTACCTGATTTAACGAACAGAACCACTCGTGCTTTATTGACACTCCGATACCGTAAAATGAGACCCTCATCCCAATACAACCAAGCAACTTCCTGCTCTATGCACCGAGCATTCTTTACCAACAACACTCTAGACATTCCGAAATTATCATACCCTATGGGACATAATATAGCCTTTGTCGAAATTTTGCTTCACTCGCCCATCCTCGGCTTAATTTCTGCAACTAGAACCGATTCGCCAGCATACCTCGAGACGTAACCAACATATCACATAACCGTGCAATCAGCTAATCAACAGCAACCTCCCCAACTTGGCTCGAAGCCATATATCAAGACATACTTAACAACTCATAACACTTTTACTCTAATGATGCCACAATGTCATAGTGAGATTAAACTCAAATCATCTACAAGTTTGTGAAAACACAGATCATCTAGTACTGTAATCCCCTACAAATCTCGCATTCATCCCCACATCAGTTGAGTCCACCCTTTAGAGCGACCCGAATTTATCAACTTTCAACTCGTACTTTTCCATTACACATGAGATCTTCTAATAATACACATAAGAATCATACAACTCAAGAACACTCCGCAGGAGATAACCCACCTGCTTCGCCTCAATTTAGTATTTCAGCACACCTTCCACCATCATACACATAACACAATCAATTTAGTCTTCCCGAGTTTGAACTCATACCGCCGCATGCAATGCACTTCACTTCCCAACTAGGAGATACGAAAATGTTCTTCACGTGCCCATAATTCGGGCTACACCTCAATCCACAATAGGAGTCGAATCACTTAACAGTTCATCTATTATCCTGCAGACTTCTTTGTCACTACCAAGTCTTATAGACACATCTCGCCGTACTAACATACTCATCGCATGGATATCCCACCGCCATTCCGGCTATTAGGGACAATACCGAACATATACGTTCAAAACACTCGCTCACACAATCAGCACCTCGGTGCTCAAGCCATAGGCAAGGATCCGGCCTCAAGTCCTCTAGACTGGCCCAACATCAAACTCACGGAGATTACATCTCGCCCCTTGATCGGGGAATCACTAGCCATCAAGGCACATACAGAACTGAGCGCTCGCGTGCGCATACAGACGTGTGGAAGGAATTTCAAGAGTTATATCTCAAGCTGATTCAAGTACGCAGGATAAGAATTCCAAGAATGGGAAGTTTTCCTAAAGGTTCTGCAGCCTCTCGAGGAGAAGTATAGGCGTCCCCGTACCGTTCCGCGAGACTCTACTAAACCTGCTCATGACTCGTGAGACCTAGTAACCTAGGCTCTGATACCAACTTGTCACGACCCAATTCCCAACCTGGTCGTGATGGCGCCTCTCGTGAAGACAAGGCAAGCCAACTAACCCAAATCCTTTCACTAACAATTATCAAACATAAATAAATAGAAGATACAACTTAATGGTATTTAAAATTGTTAATTTCTACCCGACCGGGGTGTCACAAGTCACGAGCATCTAAAGAAAAGCCTGAACACAACTACAGGGCCAATAATAATATATATGGAAAATTCTGGAAATCAAAGACAAAATCCGGTGCCGCAAACGCTGGCGGTCACTTTACTCAGCTACAATAGTCATACCTTCAAACAGCTAAATAACCCGCTACCGGGTGTACAATATCTGCAACTGCACGCGAGGTGCGGGGAGTAAAGTGAGTACTTCCAACTCAGTGGTAATAAGAGTAAATAATAACTGAGCGGTAAGAAATCACGTAAAAGCACTCCATCATGCTATATAGGACAGTACAACTCTCTCTCTCAGAAAAATAATGAAACCGTGAAAATCCTTTAGAAAATATCTGACTCAGTTTAAAACCTCTTTTGAAAACATCTTTTTCCAACAATCAAGCAAATGAATGCGTAATCAGATAGTGCAAGTCCGCACATAAGTCAGCCCCTCGGGCACAACACTCCACAAACAATTAACACCAGGGCGTCTGGTAAGCAGTACAAGAAGTAGCATGGATGCCAATGATATGAGAGTGCTGAATGTCATGACACGTAGTACAAACAGGAACCAATGCATGAATGCAATGCAATGCATATGACCGCTGCGGCGTGCAGCCCGATCCATTTGGGTACCCACGCTCACTGTGGGGGTTCAGACTCCGGAGGGGCTCCTACAGCCCAAGCGCAATATCATCATAGTATCGCTGCGGCGTGCAGCCCGATCCATCCTCAGTCCAGAACATGCAAATGAGCCACTCGGGCAATGTCAAGTAATAGCTTTTAACTCAAAACATCAGAAAAATGCAATTTAAGTCTTTAAACTTTAGCAATATGACTACACATTTCAAAACAGGGTTTAACTCAGGACTGAAATCATTTAATATGCTAAGTGTCATGAAAACAGTGATAATGATCAAACACTCGGCACGAAGCCCAAACATAGTAATAAATCCAAATAATGACGATAACAAGTAGTTTCAGTCAATTACGCAATAAAACCAACAACCGGGACGGACTAAGTCACAATCCCCAACGATGCTCTACCCCACGCTCATACCTGGCGTGCAAGTCACCACAATACAGCACTATGCTGTGCAAATCTGGGGTTTCAAACCCTCAGGATATCATTTACAAGTATTACTCACCTCGAACCAGTGAAATCTCTAGCCCGCGACGCCTTTGCCCCTCAAACCGGCCTCCACGCGCGTCGTATCTCCAATCAATCCTCCTTGAATCCTTCTTCAATTTGTCCCAAAGAGCTCTCAAAATACTCAACAATGGTGGAAAAATGACTAAAACTCGCGGATGAAATGTTTATAAACTCACTGCCTAGCTCCTGCATTTCCTTCTACGCGATCGCGACCTAGGCCCCGCGATCGCGTAACACAAAAATCCAGCCTCTCAAAATAACTCTACGCGAACGCGATTAGAGACCTGCGAACGCGATGCACTACCAACTAATACTACGCGATCGCGAACCTCTCACACGCGAACGCGATGGCTGACCCACTTCCCCTACGCGATCGCGTGACCACTGATGCGAACGCATAGGCCAAATTTCCTTGCCCTCAGATTTGCTCTACGCGTTCACGACTCACTCCACGCGAACGCGATGAACAATATTTTTCTGCAACACCAACAGCTGAAACCTGCAATCTCAAGTCCAAAAATGTTCCGATTGACCCTCCGAAAATACCCCGAGGCCCCTGGGACCTCAACCAAAAGCACCAACATGTCTTAAAACATTACCCAAACTTGTTCTAATCATCACAACACATCAAACAACACTAAAATCATCAATTCTCATCGGATTCAAGCCTAAGTTCTTTAAAAACTTCCGAAACACGCATTCGATCAGAAACTCAACCAAACGACGTCCGAATGACCTGAAATTTTGCACACACATCACAAATCACATATCGAAGCTACAACAACTCTCGGAATTCCATTTCGACACTCGAATCAAAATCTCACCTATCAACCGGAATTCGCCAAAATGCTAACTTCNTTTTCATTCTAAGACCAAACATATAAATAGAAAGTATCATTGGATAAGAATGGCCGTGGAAGAGAAATTATTTGAGGTTGAGAAGATACACACTGATGAAAATCCTTCGGATATGCTGACAAAGGTGGTGGTTGCAGATAAACATGAATTTTGTAGAAAACTGGCAGGCATGAAGCCAGTCAATAGTTCCTCTACTTAAAGACACATTTGGCCCCTTGGCTGGAGGGGGAGTTTGTTGGGCACATGCCCATGTTGTCCAGCCAAAGGCCCAATGGCCTAATCCTATTCTCTTTTGGTTTCCATTCCTATTTGGAATTGGATACGGTTTATTCCTATTTTGAGTGGGTTTTGGCTTTAAGAGAAAGCACCACTCATGATCTATAAATAGGACAACCTTGGAGAATTATTATAGGCTCATTGATACAAGTCTTTGAAATACTTAAGCACATAAGAGTGGTTTAGAGAGAGCTTTCATCAAGATAGAAGAGAGAAGAAAAGTATTTGTTTTGCTGCAGATTTTTATTCCGACCAGCCAACTTCAAATTACGTTTTCCGATTCGTTAACCATTGGATCGGGCTGAAATTTTGACTGAGCGTTTGTAACATCTTGGTCTTGGATTTGAACGGTGGAGATCGGATTTGGAGGCTCGTAGCATCTGATTTCGAGCCTCGAACAGCAGCTTCGTTTTGTGGATTATACTCTTTCTTCAATTGATTAGTTGTTGCTCTTGTTGCTATTGTTGCTCCGTGTTTGGCCCTTGTTGTGTAGCCAATTTGGAGAACTTTTGTAACCCTCTTATTGTTATAGTGGAGATTTTTGGATCTTTGTGATCCCGTAGTTTTTTACCTTCGATTTGAAGGGTTTTCCACGTTAAAATTTGGTGTTCTTTATCTTCTTTATTTTTGGGTTTGCCTCTTCCTCAACACAGCAAGCTTATCCCATTAAACTTGATATTATTTTATTCCACCTTCCAAGTGGGATAAATTAGTCTAGGAATTATAATTTCGGGAATATAATTTCAAATAATTTAATCCGCGTATCAAATGACCCGTTAGTATATAAAGCCACAGGGCTTAGAGACCTTCATTCTCAAGTTCTCACGCCTGCAACCTCCTCAATCTTCAGACCTACAAGTTTTAAACCTTTTCTTTTCATCTTCTTCAAGCTCCAAGCTTTCATCCAGAAGAAATTCTTTTCATTTTTCTTTGTTTTTTGTTCTTCGTACTTTGTTACTAACTGGTATAGCAATTAGAGCTTAAGTTTTATATGTTTGATTTAAATTTTGGGTTACCATTTGTATTGGGTAAAACTGAGTTTATACATATCGAAATGATTGAAAGTTGACATGTCATGACACGTAGGAAGGTCAAAGAATGATGATTAGCAAAGAGGCACGAGTTGCAACAGATACGAGCGGAAGCACAAGAAGAGGCACGAGCAAATATTCAAAAGACTCGATGCTCGTACCTATTTAAGTCTAAAAGCTGAAAAGAATGAACCTGACAGCACAGGAGAGCCAGATACAGTATTTAATAAGCATTAAATACTGAAAACGTTAGAGAATCTGTATTAAATTACAATGATTATGTAATGTAGCATTTAATACCTTTAATCGTCCATAATGACCTTATTATGACAAAGGCAAAACGTATAACTTAAAAATAGCTATAAAAGGGAGAAGACTGATCATTTGTAAGGACACGAAAAAATCAACTGAATATATTGGATTACTTTATTTTCTGCTATCTATTTGTTATCAAAATAAATTTCTTTTATTCATTTTCGATTATCAGTAACCCGAGTTCTTCTAAAAATAAAGCTTTGACTAAAATTCCATTTTTTGGTTAAACAAATTGGTTCCGTTGCCGGGAATCTGATAATCTATTCTTTCTTAACCTAATCTATTTCGTTACATAAACAATCATGTCAAATGTTAACGATAACACCCAAGTAAACCATCAACTTCAAGGGGACCCACAAGATGTTCACACTCCGCTCCCTTCTCCACAAAGCTCGCCTCGGCGGTCTCGAGAAGGAACTCCTGATGGATCTCACTCAAACGCAAATGCTCAATTTGACAACGATAAAGCTATCAATGAAGCTTTGCAAAAGCTGATCGCTGAACAGGTCAATAAAGCTCTTGAGGCCTTTGCCAGCCAGTTACCTGTTGCACCACCAACACCAATTCCAAATACCAACACTTTGGAAAACCCTCGTTCTGGGCTTGTTAATTCAGGCAGTGGCGGAATCCCCAGTGAGTCACGAGATGGAGAACCAGGTAACATAGTCAATTCCGATTTACAAAATTTAGTTCTAACATTGCAGAAACAGCTCAAGGAGCAAAGTGACCGCATAGAGCAAATACCTGGAGTACCGCCTGTAATCAAAGGAATAGATATGGACAAATATTCACAGCAACCTTGGAAGCCAGCGCTGCTCCTCTACCAATTCCAAAGAAATTCAAAATGCCCGATATTCCAAAATACGATGGAACAACTGATCCACGAGACCACGTGACTGCATTCACTACTGGCACAAAAGGCAACGATTTGACCAAAGAAGAAATTGAATCAGTATTGGTCAAAAAAATTCGGTGAAACACTCACTAAGGGAGCATTAACATGGTATTCTCTTTTACCCAAAAATTTCATAAATTCTTTTGCTGAGCTTGCAGATTCATTTATCAAAGCACATTCGGGAGCTCAAAAAGTCAAAAAGAGAATGGAGGATATTTTTAAAATCAAATAAGGGGACTCCGAGTTGCTCAGAGAATTCGTGGATAGGTTCCAGCGTGAAAGAATGACGTTACCAGGTGTACCAGATAATTGGGCAGCTATAGATTTCACTAGTAATTTGAATGAGAAAAGTTCAGAAGCCACGAGGCGACTCAAGGAAAGTCTATGTAGGGGCCAATCTAATCCAGGACATGAAAGGAAAATTAATTAAATTTTTGAAAACTAATGTGGATTGTTTTGCTTGGTCCCATTCTGATATGACAGGAATACCACCGGAGGTAATGACTCACAAGTTAAATGAATATCCCTCATATCCACCTGTCAAACAAAAGAAGAGAAAGCAAGGAGCTTTCAAAAATCAGGTGATTCAAGATGAGGTCCAAAAATTACTAAAAATTGGGTCTATCCGCGAGGTAAAGTATCCTAATTGGTTAGCCAATATTGTTGTGGTACCGAAAAAGAATGGTAAGTGGCGAGTTTGTGTAGATTACACAGACCTTAACAAAGCTTGTCCCAAAGACTCTTTTCCATTACCACATATAGATCAACTAATTGATACTACTGCAGGACATGAGTTGTTAAGCTTTTTAGATGCATATTCAGGTTATAACCAGATTAAAATGGACCCTTTAGATGAAGAAAAAACTTCATTTATAACAGACAGGAGGACTTACTGCTATAAAGTGATGCCCTTTGGTCTCAAAAATGCTGGTGCAACGTATCAAAGGCTGGTGACCAAAATGTTCCAAGAACACTTGGGAAAAACTATGGAGGTTTACATAGACGATATGCTCGTTAAAACTCAACAGTTAAGGGATCATATATCGCACTTATCAATACGTTTCAAATTTTGCATAAATTCAATATGAAATTAAACCCTGAGAAATGTGCATTCGGTGTTGCATCAGGTAAGTTTTTAGGTTTTCTTGTTTCTAACTGTGGTATTGAGGTGAATCCAGCGCAGATTAAAGCCATTGAAGAAATCCCTGATATACTTACAAGTAAAAAAGAAGTGCAAAGGTTGACAGGAAAAATTGCAGCTTTGGGGAGATTTATCTCCAAATCATCAGAAAAGTGCTTTAAATTCTTTTCTGCTCTTAAAAAGCAAGATCAGTTCGAATGGACTGAGGAGTGTCAACAGGCGCTCAAAAATTTGAAAACATACCTGTCAAATCCGCCGTTACTCGCAAAACCAAAGGTTGGAGAAAGATTGCTCATCTATCTTGTTGTCTCAGAAGTAGCGGTGAGAGCTGTCTTAGTTCGTGAAGACCAAGGTAAACAATCTCCAATTTATTATGTCAACAAATCATTATTAGATGCGGAGACGCGGTATCCTCAATTAGAAAAACTTGCACTTGCACTAATCATGGCTTCAAGAAAATTAAGGCCTTACTTTCAATGTCACCCTATTGCCTAGTAACTGCTTATCCATTACGCAATATATTACACAAACATGAGTTGTCTGGTAGATTAGCCAAATGGGCTATATAATTAAGTGAATATGACATTACTTATCAGCCCAGAACCGCGATCAAATCTCAGGTGTTAGCAGATTTTTTGGCTGATTTTAGCTAAGAGATGCAATTAGAAGCAGAAAAAGAATTACATGTGTTCAACGGGTCTAATCCAGGAATTTGGACCTTGTTTACTGATGGCTCATCTAATGTGAAGGGAGCAGGTTTAGAAATTGTTTTGGTACCACCTACGGGTGAGACCATTCGACAAGCCATTAAATGTCATTCTATAACTAACAATGAAGCAGAGTATGAAGTTGTGATTGCAGGTTTAGAACTGGCATGAGACCTTGGCATTAATCAAATTGTAATCAAAAGTGATTCACAGCTCGTGGTTAACCAAATGCTAGGGACTTATACAGCCAGGGAGGCACGAATGCAGCAATATTTGGAAAAGGTACGGGATTTGATTAGACAATTCCAAACCTGGAAAGTTATGCAAATACCAAGAGATGAAAATGTCGAGGCGAACGCCCTATCCAATCTCGCATCTGCGGCAGATGTGGCAAGCAATGAAAATGCTTCCGTAATTTATTTGTTTCATTCAGTACTTGATTCAGATAAAAATGAGGTAAATTTTAATAACTTAACCTGGGATTGGAGGAACGAGATTATCGCTTTTTTGCAGTATGGTACCGTCCCTGAAGACAAGAAAAAAGCCCACGCGCTTCGGAAAAAGGCTGCTCGATATTGTTTAAAGCAAGGCAATCTTTATCGAAAGATGTTCGGTGGCCCCTTAGCAAGATGCCTCGGACCTTCTCAAACAGAATATGTAATGAGAGAGATACACGAGGGGCATTGTGGAAATCACGCGGGAGGAAGATCACTGGTAAGAACCATGATTAGAACAGGCTATTATTGGCCTTAAATGGAAGAAGAAGCAGAGAATTTCGTGCCTAAATGTGATAAGTGCCTAAGATATGGAAACAACATGCATAGACCTGCATAACTGTTACATCCGGTCATTGCACTGTGGCCCTTTATGAAGTCGGGGATGGATATCGTGGGACCATTACCACAAGCAAAGGGACAGGTAAAATTCCTACTTGTACTCACTGATTATTTTACTAAGTGGGTAGAAGCAGAAGCATTTAAACAGGTATAGGAAAAAGAGGTCAGAGATTTCATTTTGCGAAATATCATATGACAATTCGGTGTATCAAAGGAAATCGTGTGTGATAGTGGCCCACAATTTATAGGCTCTCAAATCACAGAATTTTTACAAAGCTAGCAAATGAAAAGGATTACGTCCACGCCTTACCATCCGGTAGGTAATGGACAAGCTGAATCAACAAATAAAGTCATTATCAACAATTTGAAAAAACGATTAGAAAAATCTAAAGGCAATTGGCCAGAAGTGCTACCTGGTGTTTTATGAGCAAATCGCACAACAACAAAAGCAAGCACGGGTGAAACACCATTTTCATTGGTGTACGGAGCTGAAGCTTTAATTCTGGTTGAGATAGGGGAATCAAGCACGAGGTATACGCAAGCGTTAGAAGAATCTAACGGAGAGGAAATGTGCATAAACCTTGACTTACTTGAAGGAAGAAGAGAAATTGCGCTAATAAGAATGGCAGCGCAAAAACAAGTCATTGAACGATATTACAATTGGAAGGCACGATTAAGATACTACAAGATTGGGGACTTCGTACTCAAGAAAGTTTTTCAATCCACGAAGATAGCCAATACCGGAAAATTCAGTCTAACTTGGGAAGGACCTTACAGGATTCATGGTATTGCGGGAAAAGGAGCATACGAACTGGAGACTATGGATGGCAAGATATTACCTTCACATTGGAATGCCGTTCACCTGAAGAGATACTATTTCTAAAAAAATACCCACGGTCAGGTATGTTCATTTTAAAATTCTATTTTTTGTATTATTAAAGTTTTACTAACGATTTTAGATGATAGGCAAAATGCTAGCCCGTACTAAATGATGAATCACGACCTGCAAGTCATTTGGAATCAACTGAAATTCCCGGTCTAGGGTTACAACTATTCTGATAGAAATTAAGACGGGTTAAGCAGTCTTCATCTATAATTGCACCTCTGAGTCCCGTGTATTTTTCCTTTTATAGGAAAAGGACCAAAATGAGAAGAACAATCAAGTGCTCGAGGCTTCATTCTTCAACTCTCAAACACTTGGAGGACTATATGATATATACGTAGACAAATGTATAAAGAAGACATAGAAGATTGAGAAGCAATCTAAAAATCAACTCATTGAAAGAGTCAAGTGCAGAGCAAAAACCAATGAAATATAGTCACGAGCTAATGAAAAGATAGTCAAGAGCCAAGGCCAAGACGAAACCCTACCATAGTTAGGTTAAAGGCAATGTACTGAAACAGGTTATAAATAAAAACCTTGTATTTGAAGTACGTGTACTGAAATGGGTTATTACATAAAAACCTTGTATTTTATTCTACGAAACCTTACCATAGTTAGGTTAAAGGCAATGTACTGAAACAGGTTATAAATAAAAACCTTGTATTTGAAGTACATGTACTGAAATGGGTTATTACATAAAAACCTTGTATTTTATTCTTTTCTTTAAACGAAAATCTGTCGTGAGGAAAACAGTTACGAAAAATTTATAGATGTTATTTAAATACATGTAAAGTGTTACTTAAAACTTGACAAAGTTCAAATAAAAAAAATTTGTCAAAGTTCTTTCAAGAAACATGCGTATTCCTATTTGTTTTGTCGTATGTTAACACCATTGTGAGGTTGAGACGTCTTCTTCATTAAGTGTCGAATATAAAAGGGCCCTCTTTTATAATTCATGATTGATTTAAGACATTCATGAGAAAAAAAAAGCATTTTACAAAATAAAAGTGCAAGTTATTTAGTAAGTCCTTAAAAAATAAAGGCAAGAATAAACAAAACAAAAGTTTAAACAACAATGGAAACTTCATAATATTAAAAGAAAATTTAGACTGAGTATGAACTTAGTCATAAACAAAAGGTTATTTAAACAAAATGCCCCATATAAGGACTGGGGACTTAACGTTTTCCACAAACCCTTGAAAAGACCAAGGGTTACAACCACAAAGAAAAAAAAATATATAACAAAGGAACTCAAACTTTTCACTAAGAACTTGAAGGAACTGAAGCAGGGACATCAACAGCAGCGGGCTCAACATGACTTGAAGGAGTGGGGATAACCGTATCGTCTTCAACATGTTCAGAAGCTTCATCCACGGGAGAAGAAAAATCTTGGTTCTGCTGAGTTTTCTCGAGAGTCTCTTTGATCTTGGCTAACTCATATTCCATGTTAAAATTCTCTTGGCTAGCTTCAACGATGATATCATGGCGAGAATTTAAAAACTCCCAACTCACTTCAATGGCCATTTTATCTTCAAGGATTTCATAATCTCTTTCCCAGTCAGCAACTTCATTTCTTAACTTTTTATTTTCGGCCAAGGCAGATTCATAAGAAGCTTGAAGAGCAGCATGGGAACACTTTAATAAGCGAACCTTACTTGAGGATTCCCGGAGGTCTTCTTGAGCTTGAGTTAGTGTTTGCACGAGTTCACCAGCATATGCTTCTTTTTCACCCAAGAGAGCCTTCAATTCTCTAATCTCCTCACTGGCCTTGGAAAGTTTCTCAGAAAAAGATGTTTCAAGACACAATTTCTCTTTATTTGCTTGTCTTGAGGAAGCTTTTACAACTACCATCTCTGAAGTTAAGGCCCTTACTTGCTGCTCCAAGGTACTTTTACTTTCTTCTAAGGTTTCCACATCAATTTGAAGACTGTCACACTGTCCCTTCCAGTTATCTGCCTCCATTTGGTAGTCACGCATTAATTGTTCAGAGAGGGTAATTCTTTTCATCATTTCCGTGCCAATTAAATTGACCTAAAAGAAAAGAGAATGTGAGAACTCTGGAAATAGAAAAAGGTTAAAGTAAAGCTTGAAAAAAGGAGTACCTTTAAAGAAGCATGAACTATGTCATTCATCAAGGTCAAAGAATTGTGGCTATCAAGCTTAGCTCTTTCAACTGGACCAATCAAAGGCTTTAGCCACACGTCTGCTTGACCTGATTTCCTTAAAAGATTACCCTCAGCAGGAACTTCAATAGTGACTTGTCTCATAGCAGCATCCCTACTCGAGGAACCAACCTCAGTATGATGAACAGGAGGGGAAAGGATTGTTGCAGGAACAATAGAAGTAGTCAAAACAGTTTGGGGGGGTGGAAACATCCACGACCGACAAAGAAGGAGTCGCATGAACGGAAGTAGAAAAAGAATCTAGGGGTGCTTCATCAGTAATCGGACCAAGATCTTCACTACCAAACCCGCGGTTAAAAAGCTGCTCAACGGAATCATGAGCAGCAACGGGAACATCATCAACATCATTGGGGATCACCACCATGGCTTCAGCAGGCTCGGTAAGAGGAATAGAACAGCGAGGGGATGCTTCATCATCAGAGATAATACGTCTACGAGCCCGTGGCCTTGTTACTAAGGAACCCTCATCTTCCTCTTCATCAGAGTCTTGGTTATCAACGGCTTTTCTTTTCGATGAATAGCCCAAAATTATTTCTTGGGCCCTTTCCAAAGAAATACGAGAAGCCACAACCGCCTCGGCTGTAATCCCTCGAACTGCAAATCCTGATAAAAAGAAGGATGAAACTATGTTCAGAAAAAAGCAATATGTGAAGTAAAAAAAAAAACTCTTACTGTGAATTTTCACTTTCCAACCAAATCGTTGGGAAAGAGTCTTCCAGGATCTACCCTCCATTGGGGCAGTATTCAATAGCTTTCCTACCCAAACACGGAAATTGGGAACATCGTCCATAACTCCCATGGTTGCTGGAAAATAAAGGAAAATTAGAATAAATAATAATCGAAAATTGA
>NW_017675365.1:0-65836 GCF_001879085.1 Nicotiana attenuata
GTAATTTAGACAGTTAAGGTTGAATTAGGCTACTCGGATCTAGCGTGTTAGTCTTTTTGATTGTTTTCTTTTTAATTTTCCAGTTTGATTCATTAGATTGTAATAATTTGTATGAAACTCGGGGAGTATAGTAAAAGGGTGTGGGAGGGGTCTTTACTTTTCTTGCATCCAAGGGGTAGAAATCATGAGTTAGGATTTTTATTCAAACTAGAAATCCTGCCTATAGGGTCTTTAATACTGATTCAATCACATAGAGACCATGTCTATAGGATTTAACGCTTAACTTTACCGAAAAATCACCTAGAAAGCATGTCTATAGGATTTAACATTCATGTTCTGTAATGACACATATAGAGATCATGTCTATAGGCTCTTGCATTTCTGCATATACAAATGTCATTAGGCAAACCGTTTATAGGCTCAATAACAAAGTTGCATATAGACATCATGTGTATAAGACTCCTATTAATGTCATGAAAGGGTGTTAAAATCGGTAAACGTATAGAAAGCATGCCTATAGGAAACCTCGTCTTTAATAGCATCATCGTTCTTAAGCAGTATCGATTGCTGGAACTAGTGTCTTTACTAAAACTGGTAATTTTCTACTTTTGAAACCCGCTAAAATTGGTAAACCTTTTTCCTATAACCAATCTGCACTCCCTCGAAACTCGTAAACCCTTTAATCAGTCTACATCATTTCTGAAACAACTGGTAACTCTTTTCTAAAATCGGTTTGTATCTTTTCTCTTTGTTTAAACTGATAATTCTTTTTTCTAAAATCAACTTGCATCTTTTCTGAAACTACTGGTAACTCTTTGCATCTTTTTCCTGAAATTAATAGATCCTACGCCTAGGTTTTTATTTCAACTCATAAACAAAGGTTGGCTAATTAATGAATTGGGTCAGTCCCTGACAACTGTATCCGAGTTGCCTAATGCAGACTCTCTGTTTAAATACATGTGTTGAACCAGTCCGATCACTGCTTAATTTAATCTAAGACCAAATCAGTATTTGTCAAGGCATGCTAAACTAAATGATTGTTTGACTTCTGGGGTTAATTTGACCCTTGTATGCTTGCTTGTCCTCCCCTTTTACTTGATACTTGTTTTGAATGTCGAGCTAGAATTTTATCCTTTAAACTCCACAAAGGCCCCCATCCCTTTCTTCCCCTTTAGGATTAGATGTCCTAATATACCGGGACTAATAGGATTGGGACGGGTAGTAGCATGCGATAAGTAAACGATACCGTTCCGCGCTTTAATACCTTAACGGGGTGGAAAGGGTAGACATGGAGATGATGATTACACGATAACACTCCGCGTACAACTGAGTACCAGTGTTGTGCGAATGATCCATGTAATGTAAAAACCTAGGACCCCTTTCTCCTTCTTTATTAGTTTAACAAAATTTTCTGAATCTTTAAAGCTATTGCATTTTCAATTTCTGCTTCTCGCATGATCTTTCGGATTATTTGCACCAAGTACTTGACCTTTTCCTCTACTTGCACGTTTTTTACAAAAATTGCTCCTTTAAAATTCAGCACTTCTTTTAACCTTTTGTGCTTCTTGTACTTGTTTATTTACATTTACATTTAAAGTCACAATTGTAGCATGACCGGGAACCACACTAGTGGATCTTGAGGGGTGCCTAACACCTTCCCCTCGAGATAATTTCAAGCCCTTACCCAAAACTCTGGTCTGCATCTTTAATTCTTCTAAAAGTGTCCTAATGCACTATAATCATTAGGTGGCGACTCTCCAAACTCTCAAAAAACCCAATTCCCAAAGTGGGAAAAGAGTTGTCTTCCCAAATGCCGTGAACCCGATTCCGCGAGGAAAAAGGGGGCGTCGACATTCTTTTGGTTATTTTCTCTCCTTTTTTTACTCTTTTGGGTTATGATCGAATCCTTTGTAAATTGCCTACGTATCATGACCCCGCATGAATCAGACCAAGCGTAGTTCTGGGGGCGATAAAGTGTAAAAATAAATAACAAAATATTTTAGGATTTTCAATTTTTCTCATAAAAAGGAAATACTTCGGATTACAACGATTCAAAACTAAACGACTCAAAAAGGGAAAACAACATACTCCAACAACAAGATGACAATACAGACTCAAGAACTGACTAATAGACTCCGACAGAAAGAAAAAATATACAGAAGCAAAAATACTAACAGACTCCAACAGAAAAGAAAGATACAGATTCAAGTAAAAATCAAGAATACATTAATGCTCCTGGTGCCCGCGGGATATCATTCGGTCTCGCCGCGGGCCTAAATGCGAGACCCCCTTGCAGTCGCTCCAAATCACTCATAACTTGGCGAACGAAAGTCATTACTGCAGCCAAGAAGGAGGTACGAGTCATGTCCTCGCACGCTTGGCACTTTATGGTAATGTAGTCAGCGGTGGTTCTGATCCTCTCTCTAATTCTGCCTTTTTCCTGAAGCAACCGCCCTATCTGCAGATTCCGGGCTTCTAACACTTGAGAGTCATGAAGGTGTTGATTTTTCAACTGTTGCATTCCTTCCTCCATTTGAGCCATCAGATCATAACAGTGCTCCCTATCAGCTTTGAAATCTTTAGCCTGCTTGGCTGCCTCATTCTCGAGAGTGGTTACCTTTCTCCTTAGGCTAGTGATGGTCCCTTCATAGTTCCTCTTCATTTGTTGCACAAACCGTGCCCGTTCTTCTGCCTTCTTTGTCCATTGTGCCCGGATTTTCACTAGACTGGCTTTAGACTTTTCCAGGTCTTCTTGACACTCGAGGACTTTCTTTTTTAGACCGCTTATAAGTCTTTCATCAGCCCGGCTTCTTTCCGGGCCTCTGGCAGCTATTTTCATCTTTCGGATCTGAGCTTTGAGGGCCTCATTTTCTTGAGTTAGTTTTTTCTTTTCTCCCTCGTCTGCGGCGGCTTGAACACCATTTTCAAACTGAAGCTCCATGACTTGCCTTTCCAACTGGCTTATTTTGGCCCTGTACTCGTTTTCTTGGGTCAACCAGTTCCATTGCACTTGTACCCCATCGGTGAACTGTTGGACATGGGGTCTCTTTGCGGGCCTTTCAGGAATCTGGAATCTTTTGCCGAACCAGACAATGTACTTAGGGTCCATTTCACCTCTAGCTAGATCTCGCACCATGGTCTTAGGTTCAAGAAATCTACATTCATTCCACACTTGGCGAATTTTCCCTTCTGGAAATGCGGCTTTTGGGCCCAATTCAATGACATGTTTACTCAAATCTTCATCATTGGGGATGGTTTGAAATCTTCCTAATTGGCGCAAAACCCTGTAGGGAGCATAAGGCTAGATGCTCCGGATGCCCATCAAGAGGATATAACACACTTTAGCTGACGTGTACACTGCTTCGGTGACAGGAAGCCATCCGAATGCCCACTCAATTTTATCGGCAGTCAAGGATCTCAAATGTGCAAGCCAAGCTTCAGTACCCTCGGGGAATTCAATACCTGCCACTCGGCTTTCAAATTCTTCAATGCAGCTCAACCCGGTCAAACCGTAATTCATATACCCAACCCGGTGGCAGAGATGTTCTTGCATCCATAATTGTAGTAATAAATTGCAGCCTTGGAAGAACCTTCCCCCTTCCCGACAGATAGTCAAGGCTCGGTAGATTTCAGATAAGACCAGAGGAACCACAGTGTTGTTGGCTTTCTTGATTGCAACATCGATCATTCCCACAAGACCTATCTCTATATTACCATCTTTTCGTGGACAAACTACAACACCCAAGAAGGCTACCATAAAAGCTAAACCCCGCCTTTGCCTCCCATTTGTCTTTATTTTCGACAGGGGTTAGACCAGTGTTCGGTTCTTCAAAATCTCGGGGGTTACCATATCGATGATACAAGAACTGGAGTGTGCAATACCCTTCAGATAAATGTCCGTCCTGAATATCTCGACTAATACTCAGCAAATCTAGAAATCTGTGGGGAGATACCGGTCTTGGTGACAATGGATATCGACTTCTAAGATTTCCATTAAGGCCCGCATAACCCGCAACTTCCTCCAATGTAGGTGTGATCTCAAAGTTAGAGAAACGGAACACATTGCGAGTCGGGTCCCAAAAAGGTATTAAAGCTTCAATTATGTCCAACCTTGGCTTGACGTTCAATAGTCCGACGAGGCCTCCCAGAACTTTTATCACTATTTCTCTACTGCCTTTTCCTAGATCATCCCACCACATGTGGAGCTTCAAGGGGATCTCATTAAAGACTGTGAAGGGTTCAATTTCGTTTGTGCTCATCCTGCACATTTATTAAGGTGATTTAATAACTCATTTTGACCTAAAAGAAAAAGTAACACCATTTTTTTCAAAATTTTCATTTCAAAAACAAAAACCCGGCTTTGCAGATACGGCCTTTTAGCACTTCGGGGAAGAAGATTTTAAGGTTGTGCCCGCTAACCGTTAAAAATGATCCAAGGTGGCTATTCTTGCAAAAATAGCCTTCCGGCGCCCTTTTGGGGACATTCGGCTTATTTTAAATAAGAATGGCATCACCCGACTTATTTGTGATAAAAATTAAAATTTTGTTGTTTTTGGGATATTTTTTGCAAAAAGGGAAGTTGGACCCGATGGGGGTTGCCTACGTATCCCACATCCGGTGAGAATCAAACTGGCGTAGTTCGGGCAGATTTGACGAAAATAAAAACCAACTATTTTTCAAACAGAAAATTTTTGTCAGAATTTTGGCAGAGTTTCAGTATATTTTGGACACTGATTTTTTCAAAACAAGTAATTTTCTCTCTGAGCCCTCACACTGCTATTTTCTTTTCCCAATTTCCTTCTATTATCCACAAGCCTGTCAACATGCGAACCCGAAGCAAATAAATGCACAAGTAGCAAGTAGGATGCATCAGGATGGTCTTTTCATTTCAGGTACACATGTCCTAGACAGACCCAACCCCTGTGTTGAGTCTCCTAAGTCAAATGCACGTGATGCAAACAAACATTCCTACTAGGGATCCGGCATGAGGCTTTGTTATTCTAGGTTTTATAACCTGGATTTATTGTTCTAGACCTGGCTTACCGAAGCGGACAACTCGAGCTGGGGGGGGAGGGGGGGGCAGCGTACCTGGAATACAGAAGCTTCGCCGGCTTAGCAACTTGTCCGAACCTCGTTCTAAAATGGGATAAGACTCTAGATAGAAGAGAAGTCACACGAAGTGCACCCTTCTCCATGATTTAGAAGACTTAGAGAGAGGAACGGTTTCGTAGCAGTTTATATATACAATTCACAAAATATCAAAGCGGTAAAAGCATTTAGCACATTAGGCTTAAACATGTAGGAAAATCAGATAATAAATAAAGCCAATCATAACAGCTATTCTAAGCTCGAATTCTTGAACCCTGAACCGAAGTTCTGGGTTTGGATCCCCAGCAGAGTCGCTAGAGATGTCACACCTCCTTTTTTACACACCCGAAGGTGGTACAAGGGAGTTTTTCCAATTTAAGTGACATTATTCGAAATGGGATTATTTATTCAATTTTATTCAGAGTCGCCACTTGGGATAGTTTATTTGGTGTCCCAAGTCACCGGTTTTTTTTGAATCCCAAATCGATGAAGATTTCGACTTTCCTTGTGAAGTCTGCGAACCAGAAATTTTGAATAAGGAATTTTGTTAATCCGAGGGAAGGTGTTAGGCACCCCCGGATTCCGTGATTCTAGCACGGTCGCTTAAACTATTATAATTGGCCTATTATCTGATTTTAATACATGTTTTAGCCTATGGTTCGATTTTAACTTCATAGCCGCTTTTATTTATTTTAATGAAGCTTTAACGTCGTTTAAAACATGTCTTTGGATCGCGCCACATGAAATGCACCCGCAATCCGAAACACATTTTATTCGACGTTTTAAGATTTGGATTTGGGTCACATGAAATGCACACCCGAGTTTAGGAAAGTAATATTATTAAAATAACGCGACTAAAGCAACTACGCGTTGTTAACTTTGCGAGGGCCACGAAAATTAGCTAAATGGCACGCCTCAAGTTCTAAGTATTTTAAAAGAAATAATCAAATGAGGGCCACGCATTCGAAATTTTATTTGGCGTGGCGCACCTTAATTCCATTTTAGCTCAAAAGGTTTCTAAACTAATCCATGAGGACCATACACTATGAGTTATCTAATTATGGCTCACCTCAAATATTTTAAATAAAGGGAAATACAATTAATTAGAATACCAGCTTAATGAAATCTAATCTTCAGAACAGTATCTGGGCCAAAGATAAACCCAACACCTTTTAAACATTTTTTGAATATAGACAAGGCAGCCTGGGCTCACATGGGGGCCCTGGTTAAACTTAGGCAGGAGGTAACCCTGGCCCAATCTGCCGAAGGTGCAGAAATTCAGCAAAGGGAACTGCTGATCCTGATAGGGCCTGAGATCGAACCCCCAAAGGGACAAATGGTGGCAGCTTTTAAGTCTAATCTCAACGGACTGCATAGCATGGCCAAAATCAAGCCCAAACTTCTATTGAGATTTACCGAGAATAAATAAAGAGCAAAAGATTGAACATGCTTTACCAAGTAGTAAATTTATTTTTATAGTTACTTACAAATCAATACTGAACCATGGATATACCATTTAAACAATAATCTTTACACTAATCAAACATCCCAACATGATCGTAGGTGAACAATTATTAAAATTTTCAAATAGCTAGCTAACAGTCCACATAACTAAACCATCGAAGTTTTCTGTGATAAACACTGAAATAACATCTAAACTACAAACTTATTCATGAAGGTAAAATACAAAAAATCAACACTGATTTAAACCAAGGACCGCCTATGTGACTAGCATAGTCCAAATTTAATACTTATGCAATTTTTTCCAAAATCATGTTCCATTCAACAGACTCCATAATAATTATACCAAAACTTAAGATAAGCTAAGCATTTAGACTAAAATTCCAAAATAATGACACATATAGAAAGGTTTGCATAGTCTTTTAATTCATTAAGTATCATCTCATTACAAGTACACACATCAGTATATGCTTCAATACTTCAACAGCCATCACAGTTGAGGAAATACCTAGAAAGCAGAAAGAAACAAAATAAGGCAACGTCAGCAATGGAAACCCAGCAACAGTAGAATCAGCCCCAAAATAACCCAGGAAAATAGCCTTGAATCCAATTTCGAATCAACAGAAATGTCACTGAATACCCAGCAAGATTTTAAACTTTGTTGACCAAGCTCAGAATCAGACCATTTGAACCCTCAGACAAACCAACAATAATTTCAGGAATTGGTGATCTAAGAAGCCACACAAAAACTCAATGAAACAATAAAATATTAGTGTACTTTTCAGCCAATTTCTTTTCAGGATTTTTAACTCTTCAAAAATCTATATTAAGCTGCAAGTAACAATGCCTTTATAGGCAAGTTACTAGGGCAGCCAATGTAAACTAGGATTTGCACTTTACCCCTTTCTTAATTTCCTTTTTTGCTATTTAGTCCCTGATTTTCTGACTTGGTATCCAAGTTAGCATATTATGCAGCTTCTGAGAAACTTCTCAGGTAGTTACTGAGAGATTCATTAGGTTAATTACCCCATTTACCCCTTTGTGACCCTATTTTTTACCCTCAAAACCTATGGGTCAAGTTGACCCAAAGACTTAACTGAATGAACCGGCTACCTTCCTTTCCCAAATGAGTCAGAAAACCAAAGCCCTAATGACCCAATTACCAATTACAATTTGTAAGCATAAAATGACACAAATACTGAAATGGTTTTGACAATTAGAAATCTAGGCTAAATGACTTATTAACTAAATTAATAAACCTAAACTAAGCTAATTGACAGGCTAAATATACTAATTTAAAGAAAAAGATTTATACTAACATGCGTGAACAAACAAACTGGAGGAATTGGAAAAATGAAGAGGAATCAAGAGTAAAAGAAAGGAACAGAAGATAGAAAGAACAAATGAAGGCAAAATGAGGAAACGATAACAAGGAAAAAAAGGAAAAATACCCGACAATTCTCGGACAGTAAGAAACGGGGACTGAGTCTTCAAAATCTTCTAATTTTTGGCCCAATTCGATATTAATCATGTGTTCTTATCAAGAACACATGAATAAAGTCAAAATAGACCTAAATCTTCAACGAAATTTCGATTTGGAAGTTTTGGGATTTTAGGGTTCCACCTTCGATTCAAGATTCGAGGGATTAAGGGGAGATTCGAAGGGAACCATTTGGAGATTTAGGATGTGGAGGGGGAGAGGAACTTTTGGTGTAAATTTGGTGGGGAAAGCGAAGGGCGCCGCCGGCGATGGCGGTGGGAATTTCAGGTGGCAGTTTAGGGTTTCTGGGCTGTCTCTGAAAGTGGGTGTGAGAGAGACGAGTGAGGGGGTAGGGGGTGTGTTCGGACCGTTTTATATCAAGAGTCCTAGCTTCCCAACCGTTAGATCTCTTAACCTCGACGGCTGGGATTGATCATTAATCAAAACGGGGTCGTTTGGGGATTTAAACGGGTGGACCGGGTAGGGAACACGAGTTTTGGGGTAACTGGACGGGTATTTGAGTGGTTTGGATGGGTAATTAGTTTCGGCCAGCCCAAATTCAGGTCTTTTATTAAGAACTTCAATTCTTTTCATTTTCTTTCCTTTTTTTTTCATTTTTCAGATTTTTACTAAATAAAAAGGCCTAATTTAATTCCAAAAATACACTAATTGCTTTTTCTCAAAAATTAATTAAGTACTAATTTAAAAAGAAAACTACGACAAATTTAAAAAAATTAAAAATTAAAAGTTAAAAAATGCAAAATGAATTATTTTTGGTATTTTCTTTCATTGTTGTAACATTAATTAAATAATTAACCTAAAAATATAAAATTGGGTCTTAAATGCAAATGCACTATTTTTTATATTTTTTATGAATTATATAAATTAAATTTGCACACAAAAATGCAAACAAACACGAAAATTATGCAATTAATTCCTAAAAATCAAATAATATAAAGAAAAATCCTAATTTTAAGAATACTGTAGGAGTAATTCACGCGAGACAAAAATCACGTGCTCACACCTCCAAATCTTCAATGCGTGAACAATGGCAGCCAACTCCAAATCATGAACAGGGTAGTTCTTCTCATGGAGCTTCAGCTGCCGAGAAGCATAAGCAATAACTCTACCCTCCTACATCAAGACACATCCAATACCCACTCTGGAAGCATCACAATACACTGCATATGAACCTGAAGCTGATGGCAATACTAATACTGGAGTTGTGGTCAAGGCAGTCTTGAGCCTCTGGAAGCTCTCCTCACACTCATCTGACCACTGAAATGGAGCACCCTTCTGAGTCAACTTGGTCAAGGGCGATGCGATAGATGAAAATCCCTGAACAAACCGGCGGTAATAACCCATCAAACCAAGGAAGCTACGAATCTCTATGGCTGAGGACAGTTGGGCCAACTCTGAACTGCCTCTATCTTCTTCGGATCAACCTGAATACCCTCGCTGGACAACACGTGCCCCAAGAAAGCCACTGAACTGAGCCAAAACTCACATTTGGAGAACTTTGCATAAAGTTTTTCCTCCCTCAATCTCTGCAACACCGCTCTAGAATGCTCCGCGTGCTCCTCCTGACTACGCGAGTATACCAGAATATCATCAATGAAAACAATAACGAACGAGTCGAGACAAGGCCGGAACACGCTGTTCATCAAATGCATGAACGTTGCTGGGGCATTGGTTAGCCCAAAAGACATCACGAGGAACTCATAGTGACCATATCAGGTCCTGAAAGCTGTCTTGAGAATATCCGAGTCCCTAATCTTTAACTGGTGATACCCTGAGCGAAGATCAATCTTGGAGAACACCCTCACTCCCTAAAGCTGGTCGAACAAATCATCAATACGAGGCAGGGGATACTTGTTCTTAATTGTGACCTTTTTTAACTTCCTGTAATCAATGCACATCCTCATGGTGCCATCCTTCTTCTTTACGAAAAACACAGGTGCACCTCATGGCGAAACACTAGGACGAATGAACCCCTTATCGAGGAGCTCCTGAAGCTGCTCCTTCAACTCCTTCAACTCCGCTGGTGCCATATGATACGGTGGAATAGAAATGGGTTGAGTGCCCGGCACCAGATCAATACCAAAATTGATATCCCTGTCCGGTGGCATGCCCGGCAAATCTGCAGGAAACACATCGGGAAAATCCCTCACAACTAGAACAGAATTAATATTGGGAGTCTCTGCACTGACATCCCTCAAAAATGCTAAGTATGAAAGACAACCTTTCCCAACCATACGCTGGGCCTTTAAGAATGAGATTACCCTACTGGGAACATAATCAGACAAACCTCGCCACTCAATCCGTGGCACACCCGGCATAGCTAACGTTACTGTCTAGGCATGACAGTCCAAAATAGCCCAGCACGGAGATAACCAATCCATGCCCAATATCACATCGAAGTCTACCATACATAATAACAGAAGATCCACTCAGGTCTCCAGACCCCAATAGACACAACACACGACCGGTACATACGGTCTACCACAACAGTATCGCCCATCGGAGTAGAGACGTCAACAGAAAAAATGAGAGACTCGCAGGGCGTATCCAAATAATGGGGAAAGTAAGATGACACATAAGAGAAAGTAGAGCTAGGGTTAAATAACACAAAGTCATCTCTGCGGCAGACTGATACAATACCTCTAACCACCGCATCTGAAGCAACCGCATCAGGTCTAGCTGGAAGTGCATAGAAATAGGCCTAACCACCACCGGATCGACCTCCCCCTCTTGGGCGACCCCTAGATGACTGTCCTCCACCCCTAGCTGGCTGGGTGGATGGTGAAGTAACTGGTGCCGAAGTCGAGGGCTGACCTATCTGCTGTGATGAACCCCCAAGGCGATGAGGACACTGCCTCCACATATGTCCCAACTCTCCACACTCATAGCAACTCCCTGGTGCCGGAGACGAGGACTGAAGAGGACCCCTAGCACCAGAATGACTAGCAGACACACCTGGCGCAGAAGAGTCTTGAACTGATGTAGCACGTGACGAACCCTGGGCTAGAAGGGCACTGAGTGAGGAATGACCCTGCTAAGAACCGTGAGAACCATGGCCCGATGATGCCCCACGATAACATGGGCGAGCTAACAGAGCATGCCTGAATGGGCGGCCTCTGTCGTGCTGAAAATGACCCCTCGAAGGAGCACCCCCAAAACTACCAGATCCTCGAGGCCACTTGGCCTCCTCCTCCTCGCGCTCCTGGCATCGAACTGACTCAATCTCAAGAGCAATATCAACACCCTCTCCCTAGTCATGCAAATCTGAAGCTGATATGTGAGGCCATCAATGAACCTCCTGATCCTCTCTCTCTCCGTAGCAACCAACCAAAAAGCATGACGAGCTAACTCTGAGAACCTCATCTCGTACTGTGTCACAGTCAAATCCCCCTGTCGCAACTGCTCTAACTACCTACGCAGCTCCTCCCTGTGGGACTGTGGCACATACTTATCCAAAAAGAGAGCGGAGAACTGCTGCCAAGTAAGAGGTGTCGCACCAGCAGGCCTACGCCTCTCATATGCCTCCCACCAAGTGAAGGCAGCTCCCGTAAACTGAAAAGTCGTGAATGTGACCCCGCTGGTCTCCAGAATACCCACGGTGCGAAGAATCCTCTGACATCTATCCAAGAAACTCTAGGCATCCTCGCCCTCTGCACCACTAAAAGTCGGAGGCTGGAGTCTGCCAAACCTCTCCAATCTGCGCTGCTCGTCCTCTGGCGTAATTGGAGCTACATAACCCTGAGCAATTGTCACCGGCTGGGCTAGTGGTGCCTTCGGTGTCTGCAATCCCTGAACAACCTGATCGGGTATGTGGGCGGCGGGAGTCTGAGTACCTCCCCCGGCCTGAGAAGTGGCTACGGCAGTAGAAGCTGCGACCGCCTGAGCAAGACTCGTACACATGGTCAAGATTTGGGCGAAGGTCTCCTGATGACCTGGAATCACAATGGGCACAGCCGCCTGAGTTGGTGTTGCTGGAGCGTCCATAAGTGGGACCTGATCCTGAACTGGGGCGGCTGGTGGATCTGCAGGTGCTGCCCTAGCTGCTGTGCAGGCTACACCTCTGCCCCTACCACGGCCTCGACCGTCCTCGACCTCTAGTGTACCCAGCTGGTGGTACTGGTGGTCGTCCATCCTAACCGGTCGCTCGTGTCCTCCCCATCTGTGAGAGAATAGAATAACAGAAGTTTAGTACTCAGATCAACAGATTCGCACGACAAGAATTTCAAGAACATGAAGTTTTCCTAAAGGTTCTGAAGCCTCCCGAGGATAAATACAGATGTCTCCGTACCGATCTGCGAGACTCTAGTAAACCTGCTCATGACTCGTGAGACCTATGTAACCTAGGCTCTGATACCAACTTGTCACGACCCCAAATCGGACCCGGTCATGATGGCGCCTCTCATGAAACAAGGCCAGCCGACACAGACCCCCAAACCAATTAACAAATGTAATAATAATTAATTAAGTCCTTAATAAGTGATAAATCCCAAAATAGAGCGAAATAAACAAAGGCGGAAACAAACACAGCCCGACATCGGGGTGTCACCAGTTATGAGCATCTAAAATCCATCTAAGAGTATGGAAAGACAACATAGTCTAATACAAAACTTGAACAAGCAAAATAAAGGTAGGAAAGAGAAGCACTGGGCTGCGAATGCCAAGCAGCTACCTAGTCAACTCCAAACAAGCCTGCTAGAAGCAAATCAGCCCTCGCTAGCGTGACCCGAGACTCCTGAATCTGCACACAGGGGTGCAGCGAGTAATGTGAGTACACCAACTCAGTAAGTAATAAAAGTAAAGGTAGTTGAGTGATAAGAAAACACGTAATTACACAGCAAAATGCTACAACGAGGCAGTGTAAAACCAACACAATACGGTAAAACAGTAAAAAGCTCATGAAAACTTCTTTGTTCAGTAAAAATCTCTTTAAAACATCTTTCAGAAGTTCAAACGAGTGAATTAAAAAGTAGAAAAGATAGAAACACAAATCAACCCCTCAGGCAAAATACCAACAGAACCAGCCCCTCGGGCTATCTCACAATCACTCGTACCAGCCCCTCGGGCAATAACATGGAACAACATTAGCCCCTCGGGCTATATCACATCACAAACCGGGTACCAGCACTCACTGGGGGTGTACAGACTCCGAGACGGGGCCCTTACGGCCCAAGCACAATATCAAGCCATCTCGTGGCATAATCAATAGGCTCTCGGCCTCATATCAAGCCACCTCGTGGCTTACAACTCAGGACCTCAGCCTCATAATCATAAATCAGTAAAAAACTACTGCAGTGCGTAGCCCGATCCCATAATAACCTCACAACACAGGCCCTTGGCCCTACTCAGTCAGAAATCTCTAAAATCCTCTCATGCGCAGTAAAATATGATGCTCAGCCTAAAATATCATTTATGATGTCAAAACGGAGTAAACGTGGCTGAGTACAAATATGAAATCAAAACAGTGAGGAAATAGCAGTAAAAATCCCCTAAGTGTCCAAATAGTTGGCACGAGGCCCAAATATGGCATTCAGCCCAAAACATGAGGATAGCAAACAGTTTTCAATCAAATACGTAGATAAACAGTCATGCGGGATGGACTAAATCACAATCCCCAACGGTGCACAACCCCACGCTCGTCATCTAGCATGTACGCCACCTCAAAATAGCACAACGATGTGAAATCCGGGGTTTCGTACCCTTGGGACAACATTTACAATCATTACTTACCTCTATCCGGTCCAAACTCTAGCCCGCGATGCCTTTGCCTCTCGTCTCGGCCTCAACTCGCGTCGAATCTAACCAAAATCAGAATCATGACGTCAAAATATGCTAAGGAACGAAACCAATGCGAAAATAATCAATTTACGACACGAATCCCGAAATTAACAAGACCCGACCCCCGGGACCACGTCTTGGAATCCGACAAAATTAACATCAATGGAATCCTTATCTTCCCACGGATTCATGCATATCAAATTTAGCAAAAATATCCAACCACAAATGACCCCTCAAATCCAAAATTCTAGGTCTCCAATCTCAAGCCCTAGTTTCTTCAATATTTGCCAACAAATTCCATGAATTTCAAGCCTAAATCAATGAAATAACACCATAGGAACGAGTTTTATGATCAAAATTCTTACCTCAACGAAGTTCCCTCTGATTCTCTCTTCAAAATCCCCCAAAAGCTCCAAAAATCGATTTGAAATGGTGAAGAAAAGGCTGAAAACCGCGAAGGAGGGTTTATATACTTTCTGGCCCATGGTTTTCGCACCTGCGGCCCAAACACCGCTTCTGTAGTTAGGAGCACCGCATCTGCGCTTTTCACTTAACGCCTCAATTCCGCACCTCCAATCGAACAGCCGCACCTGCGATACAGCAGGTGCGCTCAAACTGCCACTTCTGCGGTTCGAGCTCCCATGGCCCTTTTTCCGCATCTGCGACCCATTGGGAGCTTCTGCAAGCCCGCACCTGCGGTCCCCTAGCCGCAGGTGTGGTTATGACAGCAATTGGACATCTTCAGCTGCCAAAACCAAACTCAAATCTTCCGTCAACCATCCGAAATCACCCTGAGGCCCCCCGAGACCTCAACCAAAAGCACAAACAAGTCATATACCACTATTAAAACTTATTCCAATCTTCAAAACACCTCAAACAACATCAAATCAACCAAAACACATCGGATTCAAGCTTAAGGTTCTAAAAATTTGCCGAATTACGCTTTTGATCAAAAAGTCTATCAAACCACGTCCGGATGACCTGAAATTTTGCACACATGTCCCAAATGACACAACAGACCTACAGCAACTTCCGGAATTGCATTCCGACCCCTTTATCAAAATCTCACCTATCAACCGGAAAGCGCCAAAAATCCATCTTCGCCAATTCAAGCCTAAAGCTACTCCGGACCACCAAAACTCATTCCGATCACACTCCTAAGTCCCAAATCATCTCCCGAAGCTATCCGAACCATCGAAATTCACATCCAACACCTTTTTCAAATAAGTCAACATCCGGTTGACTTTTCCAACTTAAACTTACCCAAAAGAGACTAAGTACCTCAAACCTTAACAAAACCATTCTAGATTCGAACCGACTAATCCAATACCATAGAATACGGATAAACAAAGCATAATAAAGCAGAAATGGAGAAAATAGAGCGGTAAAATATGAAACGACCGGCCGGATCGTTACAGCCGCAGCATGTTTTATTGATTTATGACTGAGTGAGGCCGAGGGCCTAATTGATATATGCCATGATTGGCTTGTTATAGCACTTGGGCTGAAGGAGCCCCTTCGGAGTCTGCACACCCCCAGTGAGCGCAGTACCTACTGAGTGCGAGTGCCGAGTGCTGAGTGACTGGGAGGCATGAGTGATGGTGAGGTTTGCCCGAGGGGTTGTATATAAGTGATGGTGAGGGGTTGTTCATGATTTCATCATTTTTCTCACTTTTGCATTGAACCTTTGTTCGAAAACTGTTGAAAAATGTTTTTAAATGAGTTTACTGGAACTGGATTAAACAAGCTGATTTGATTCAAACTATGGTTTTAAAAGCGTGCTGTATTTTCTGAGTTTCTGTGATATGAACTTTACTTGCATTATTGCTCGTCACTACTTCTCTGTCTTTATTTTTTGTTTTTACTTACTGAGTTGGCGTACTCACATTACTCCATGCACCTTGTGTGCAGATCCAGGCGTTTTTGTACGTGGTAGCGGGTGTTGATTATTCAGTTGCAGATCCATCGGAGTTAGCAAGGTAGCTGCCCGGCCAACCCTGCTTTCCTCCCTCTTTATCTTCCCTTAGTTTTATTCATTCCAGACTATGTTGGTTTTTATATTGTCAGACAGTTGTAGTAGATGCTCATGACTAGTGACACCCCGATGTCGGGCTTTCTTTTGCGTACTTTTGTTTTGATGTGAACTCCTTTATGAAGGTTTTATACTAAATAGCTTTGGAATTATCCTTGAAAAGAAAATATCGATTTATTTTGATAATGTGTCCGCTTTCCTAGTACCACGATAGGCGCCATCACGACAGGGTTAGTTTTTGGGTCGTGACAACTGTATTCAATGTAATTATATAATTTTAAAGCTTCACCTTTGTTTCACTGTTTTGTCCAGCAGTATAAATTCATAAGTATGTATTCAATTTATTGTAGAATGTATTCATATATTTTTTAATTAATATAACTTATGTATTCAGATGTGTGTGTGTGTGTGTGTATATATATATATATATATATATTCAAATGTATCTGTAGTATGTATTCATATGTTTTTGCACTATAGATGACCTGATATACTCATGTATTCAATGTATTGTATGATTTTAACTGTATTCAGTGTAATAATATAAGTTTAATATATAACTCTATTTGTAAAGATACCACTAAAAATATTTTAATAAAGATACCACTAAAAAAGAAATGATAGATTGAATCTCTGAAGATTGCTCTGTTTTTTGGATGTTTCTCGGATGAGAATCTTTTTAAAACTGGAAATACAAATTTTGCGTGTTATAATTGAGTTTTTTGAGTTATATTAGGAGTCTATCGCGTTAATTGATTCACTTACCGTTTTTAAAAAGCTGGAGACCTTTTTTCGCAGATTTCCGTTACTGTATTCACGAATACAGCTCGCGAATACATATGAATACAGTCTATGTTTAGCTGGACTTCCTTGTTTTCCGCTGAGTTTTACTACTGTATTCATGGATACAGTAGCTTGAATACATCAAATACACTCTATAACAAGTGAAAACATAGCTATAGAAAGTAATTAAGTAAATGGTAGCTATAGCAAGTTAATAGCCACTAAATAATAGTCATTTCTGAAATTCCTCAATATTATATTACAATGGGCTTAACACTAGGCCAGCTATAGTTTGAGCTTTTAAATGAAATGGTGCAAGGTAGAAAGTTCTGCTCCTTATAAAGCTCTAGAGCTCTAACATGGGCTGTATATCTTCAAACTTGCTTAAGGGAATTTTTTGTTCATACACAATATTTGAAAATTATTTATCAAAATTATCCTAATTTTGTATATTACCCACCCTAAATAAGGATTGCTTACAATTTATATACGATACATTATTAGGGGATTCCGTTACATCCTTTTCCTTTTTTCTCTCCTCTCCTCTTTCCCTATTCTCTGCCACCTTTCTCTGCCCAAAAGTGTTTGAATATTAAATCCACAAATGTTACTGTTGCCTTTCATAGTTTCCGAACAAAGTCAATAAATTCCTATGTTTGGATTAAAAAGAGAAAAAGCGGACGAACTAAGTAAGTATTTTTGTTTTAGTGAAATCTTATGTGGACCCGAAAGAGAGATATTGATTCTTTCTATCTTCTTTTCTTTCCCATTTTGCATAAATAGGTGTAGGGTTGAAAAGATGAATCTTATATTTCTGCTTTGAGCTTAAGTTACAGTATGTAAATTCTAACAACTCTAGCAACATACAAATTAAAAATAAATTTCGTACAAATTTAATACAAATTTGATACATACTAAAAATATTTTTTCATACAACTAATTATATAGTATTATCACGAACCAATTAAGGATCATGACCGGCGCTCGGGAGCAAGTGCCCCCAAGTAAGCCTCATCAGTATTTTACAGAAAATCGGAAGGAGTTTTCCCTAATTTAAGAGTATCCAAAAGTTTTTTTGTCTCATAAACAAATAACAACCAACCAATATTCACCTAAATCAATCACAATCTTCACCAGCTAACCAAAAATGAGTCTTCACCAACATTACCAACCTTATCTACATAATAATACTAAACTCATCTCAAAAATACAGAAAGAAGTGCAATACTAGTACTAGTCCAATATAACGAATGAATAATCATGACACTAATAAAAATGACTATGTAGCAACTCTAAGAGTTCATAAGAAAGGACAATAACAAATAAATAAACTCTTTGCCCACGCGAACAAGTGCAGGGATCACCAGGAACTATTAAATCGTGTACTCTAATTAACAAAATTCACGCTCGCGTCAACTGCTGCCTCTGTAAAAAAAAATAGCGGGGAGTGAGTCGCTAGATCAATGATTAATAACACTTAACCACAATCATTTTTCATTGGGGACAATTCAGAAAATATGTTTGTTTAATAATAATCAGTTTCTATCATAAAAATAAAATGCCCTCTCAAAAACAGTAAATATAATCAATCTATTTATGTACTGCCTGTGACAGAAATTAATTTAACAAATCAATAATAAACACGGAAGACACCGTCTCATAGCAAATCTTTATGTTTGAGAGGTTTCCAAGAGGATCATATAATTTGTATCATTGTGTGACCACTTCGTAAAAGGAGTCAAATATAACTGTAGGTCCCTAATCGAGGAAAAACTGTAACTGTATGCTAGTTCTACCTTCCCACTAGTGAGGGCCATAACTGTACTCGGTAATCGGTAAATACAAAGTGCATCAGGTCTAACGAACCCGCCGTTAGCTACGTGATCCTTCAAAGTCTCCTCCCATTCATACTTTTCTTTCTAAATAGTAAATCTTCACATGGAAGCATTTTTAAAATAGTACAGGGCATTTCAATTCTTATCAAATCATTTTTCAGTAACGGTAATCATATCTCTAGTAACAGTAAAACATGTCTAGTAACAGTGAAAATATTTTAAATAACTGTAAATATCTCAAGTAAACTATTCAGTACCATATCAAGTAAAGGACTTGCCCCACATTCAATTTCAAACATTCGGTAACACCTTTTATTTTTAAAATAATGTATAAACCATACAGGTTATAAAAATATAAATTATGGTAAGATTACGAGACACAGTACTCGTGAAAGAATATCAAACGTGTCACCTCGAGCACTTCGTTCCAATTCTTTAACTACCTACTTGTAACAAAATCAATCTATATATTAACTTCGTGAATTACCAACATAATTGGTTCATTCTTGTCACCTTTAATTAATTCCCCTGTTTTTATTCCTCTGAAATATGCCCATTGATTATCTGCTAAGCAACTTGTAGTATTTAAGTGGATAGAAACAATAGTTCTCTGTTTGTTCTTATATTTTTAATTGAATATTTTTCTCATGAAATACTTTTCAAGTATTGCTAACATTTACATTAGAGTTCTTGGTATAAACTAATAGAATATATTCTTTTTTTAATCTTCAGAGGGAATCCATAATTGTGCTAAATAAAAAGAACACATGAAATTTCTTGATTCTTTCCATTACTGTGAAACACCAAACTAAATCTTCATATATTACTTTATCTCAAATTTGATAAGGATCAATATATATACTCATTTAACTAAAATAATACAACTACACCATTTTGTTTTTATTTTTTTACATAAGATTCTTTTCTACTTTAAGCAATGAGCCAAAACCAGAAAAAGACATAAATTTTTCATAATATTTCTCATAACTATTTAATTTTTGATTAGTTCTTCTATGGCTTAATAAGATTGTATAGACAAAAGAAGCAACTCAAACAAAATTGTAGAAAGGAAGTGAACCTTTTAACTAGAGAAGAGGCTGCGCTAGAAGGATTATGTAACGACCCGACCGGTCGTTTTAAACTTTTCCACTTCGCTCGCTAGTTCTCGGGCATTACTAGCCCCGTATTATGTATTGTGACTTATGTAAATCATCAATTTTTATTTTCAGGATAATTGGAATAAATTTGGAAGAACAGTTCTCAGTTTGAAGCTTAAAATTTGAAAGGTTGACCAAATTTGGACTTGTTAGTATATGATCTCGGATTGGAATTTTTATGAGCTGGTTAGCTCCGTTAGGTGATTTGGGACTTAGGAGTGTGATCGGAATGTGTTTTGGAGGTCCGGAGTAGATTTAGGCTTGAATTGGCGAAATTGGAATTTTGGCGATTTCCGGTTGATAAGTGAGATTTTGATATAGGGGTCGGAATGGAATTCCGGAAGTTGGAGTAGGTCTGTTGTGTCATTTGTGACGTGTGTGCATAATTTCAGGTCATTCAGACGAGGTTTGAAAGACTTTTTGATCGAAATCGGAATTTTGAAGTTTTTGAAATTCTTAGGCTTGAATCTGTTGATGATTTGATGTTTTGATGTTGTTCTAAGCGTTTCGAAGGTTGGAACAAGTTTGAGTGATGATATGGGATATGTTGGCATGTTTGGTTGAGGTCCCGAGGGCCTCGGGTGAGTTTCGGGTGGTTAAAGGATCAATTTTTGGACTTTGGACTTGGCAGTTTTGCTGGTTTTTGTTGTAGAGATTTTTGTTCATCACGTTCGCGGAGGGTGCATCGCGTTCGCGAAGGGTGTTTTGTGTGATGATGATTTTGTTCTACGCGTTCGCTAAGGTGAGGATGCGAACGCGAAGGTGAAGGCATCATGTGCATCGCGGACGCGTGATTGGGGTCGCGTTCGCGAAGAGGAGTGAGGTCGTTGGGCGCCCCAAGCCCTTGTGCTATGCGTTTGCGAGATTAGTATCGCGTTCGCGAAAGGGCTGGACTGGCAAATCATCGCGTTTGCATGGCTGTGTTCGCGTTCGCGAAGGGTATAGTGACGAGGCAGTGTAAATTGTGCTACGTGAACGCGAGAGTGAGGCCGCGTTCGCGAAGAAGGAAATAATATCTAGGGCGGAATGTTTAAAAGCGGGTTTCGCGATTTTTGGTCTATTTCCTCCATTATTGAGCGATTTTGGAGCTTTTTGAGAAGGATTGAAGAGGGAATCGAAGAGAAACACTTGGAGGTAATTTTTTAACTTAATACTCGATCCTATGTTGATTCTTACTTGTTTAAACATGATATATGTGGAATTTAAAGCCTAAAATTGGGGAATTAGGGCTTGAATTTTGAGAGTGTAAATTGAGGATTTGAGGGGCCATTTGAGGTCCGATTTTGATGTTCTTAGTATGTACGAACTTGTGAGAGGATAAGGATTATATTGGAGTGATTTTTATCGGATTCCAAGACGTGGGCACGGGGGCCGAGTTTCGCCAATTTCGGGATTTTTGATATAACTTGGATATTTTTGAGTGGGCTTTGTTCCCTTAGCATATTTTGATGGTATAAACCTGTTTTTGGATCGATTTGGAGCATCCGGAGGCCGATTCGAGAGGCAAAGGCATCGCGGGCTAGAGTTTGGACCGGATAGAGGTATATAATGATTGTAAATACTGTTCTGAGGGTATGAAACCCTTGATTTCACATCGTTGTGCTACTTTGAGGTGACGTCCACGCTAGATGACGAGCGTGGGGTCGTGCACCGTTAGGGATTGTGACTTGGTCCATCCCGTACGACTATTAAGTCGCGTATTTTACTTGAAAACTATTTGATATTGTTATATTTTGGAAAATGGTATTGTGTTTGGGGCTAAATGCCGTGTCTGGGCCTCAGTCATGCTATGTTCTTACTGTTTTCATAACTCGGTTTTATTCACTTCTTTTGATTTCACAAATGATTTTTTAGTTGAGTTCTTGTTTTACTGTCTGCCCGAGGGGCTTGAGTGAGATCTGACTAAGTGAGGCTGAGGGCCTGTGTTGTGAAGATATCATGGGATCGGGCTGTGCGCCAGAGCATAAGGTACTGATTTGTGACATGAGAGGCCGAGGGCCTGATTTATTATGTCCACGAGGTGGCTTGTGATTGATATGAGGCCGAGAGCCTGTTTGATTATGCCACGAGATGGCTTGATGTTGCGCTTGGGCCGTAAGGGGCCCCTCCCAGAGTCTGTACACCCCCAGTGAGCACGGGTACCCAGTGTATGTGATGTGTTGTAGCCCGAGGGCGTTGTTTCATATTGAAGCCCGAGGGGCTGTTCTTGATCCATGTTGCCCGAGGGGCAGTTCTTGATTCATTTTATGCCCGAGGGGCTGATTACGAGTGATTGTGAGGTAGCCCGAGGGGCTGGTTCTGTTGATATTATGCCCGAGGGGCGGTTTATGGTACATGTTTTGCCCGAGGGGCTGTTCACGTTTCTATCATTTTTTACAAACTATTTTCATCACTCGTTTGAAACTATTGAAAGTTGTTTTAAAAGATTTTTACCGAAACTGAGCTTGATTTACGAAGTAATTGATTTCTGTACTGTTTTGGAAATGTACTGTATTTGCTATAGCGTTATGACGTGGCTTACGTGTTTTCTTACTGCTCAACTTTCATTTACTTTTATTACTTACTAAGTTGGCGTACTCACATTACCCCCTGCACCTTGTGTGCAGATTCAGGTAGTTCTGAACCTGGTAGCGGGTGTTGATTGCTCAATGGCAGAGTCATTGGAGATAGCAACGTAGCTACCGACATTCCCAGCACTGCTCTTCCCCTCTTGTCTTCCTTAGACTGTATTTAGTACATTTTTGGATTCTTAGTTGTGTTCAGACCTTAGTAGATGCTTGTGACTTGTGACACCCCGATGTCGGGCTTGCATATTTATTCCGCACTATTAAATTAGACTTACATTATGAGATATCTGATTAATTAAAGGCTTAAAATGATTGTTATTGATTAAAGGGTTAAATTTGGGATTTGTATCGGCTGGCCTAGTTTCACGATAGGTGCCATCACGACCGAGTCGGTTTTAGGGTCGTGACTAGTTGGTATCAGAGCCTAGGTTACATAGGTCTCACGATTCATCGGCAGGTTTAGTAGAATCTCGCGAATCGGCACGGAGACGTCTGTACTTATCCTCGGGAGGCTGCAGAACCTTTAGGAAATTTCACCTTCTTGAATTCTTATCGTGCGTCCTTGATTCAGCTTGAAATGTAACTCTTTGAATTCCTTCCACGCATTCGTATGTGCGCATGAGCGCTCAGTACTAGATGTGCATCGATGGCTTGTGATTCCCTGATCGAGGGGCGAGATGTGTTTTCTGTGCAATGATGTTGGGCCATTCTGGAGGACTTGAGGCCGGGTTTCGCCTGTAGGTTGAGCATTGAGGTGCTGATTGTGTAAGCATGTGCTTTTAAATTTATATGTTCGGTAGTGTCCCTATTAGTGGAAGTGATGACTGGATGACTGTGTGATGAGTATGATCAGACTGAGAGATGTATTCAAATGATTTGAATGAGACGAGAAGGGTCTGCTTGGGGGTAGTAAGAACTATCCGGTGCTTGATTTCCATCATGATTTGATGTATGGCCCAAGTTGTGGGCGTTATTGAAGGACCTTTTCATGTTGCCTCTTTGGGAAGCGAAGTAGATTTCACGTTGTGATATGATTTCAGACTCAGGAAGATTAAGTGACTGCGTAATATTTATGACGGTGGAAGGGTATAAGAGATGTTAGTTTGAGGCGAAGCAGGTGGGTCATCTCCTGTGGAGTGTTCTGAAGTTTGTGTGATCCTAATGTTATTGTTGGAAGATCTCCTTTACCAGTGAAGTATATGTATTGCAATTTAAATTTTGGTCGCTTAAGAGAGCGGGCTTGACTATACGAGGGTGAACGCGAGATTTGCGGAAGATTTGAAGTACTAGATGGGTTGTGTTGCACGAGCTTGTGAAGGATTGAGTTTAATCTCACTATGGTATTATGGGCGTAATAGAGTAGATTCATTTGAGTTATTGTGTGATTTGATCTATGGCTTCGAGCCAAGTGGGGGAGTCTGCTATTGATTAGTTAATTGCACAGTTATGTGATATGATGGTTCCAGTTTGAGGCGTACTGATGAATCAGTTATGGCTTACGGAGGTTGAGGTCAAGGATGGTTCAAGTAAAGGAAATTTTAATAAAGGTTATGTTATGCTTTATGGGTGTATGAGAATCATGGAATGACTTGAGTTGTAATTGGTACGGATATGATTAGTTCTTTGGATGCTTACGAGGTAATGAGTTTCTACAGGTGTTTCGCGGTAATGCTCTTGGGTTTTAGTGGCCTGCGCAGCTTGGTTGAGTTAGAAGGATTCAGTCCTGACGGTTTAGTTTTGTGCAAATGGAATTCGGAGAGTTCTTAATGGTTTCTACAACGGTTAGAGATGTATATTTTCTACGAGCGTGAGGAGAATGGGATGTATAGTGATTTTCTTCTTGATGGGATCATTGGAAAGTTCTTGGCTAGTTGAGTACATAGTTGCTTGTGGCTCGGAAGAGATATGAAGTTCTCAGGTTTATCCTAGGATGGTATGGTATATGCGGTATGTTGTGTAGGATTGAGATTTTCATGTGTAAGGTCACGGTTCAGTTTGAAAGGAAGGTCACAAATTCTTTGGTAGCATGACAGTTTAGATGACTAGATAAATGAGATCACTAACTTGTATGGCTTGATGAGAGTATATATTTGAGGAAGGCCGATGTGTTTAAGTTGAGGATACTTCATTAGTATTGCGGCACCCTCTTGTTTGATCGACTACTGATATTCGAGTTTGCTTGGTGGCACACAAGAATTATAGGAGTACCTCTCATGGGATGATTGGTTATTAGAGGTATGTTGTATATTCGGATGGTGGAGTTGGGATCAGATATGGTGATTCACGTGCTGTATGGAATTGGGGATTGGGAGTTCTCATAAGCAGGTTAGGTCGTGGTTGTGGGCCGTGTATATCGGTCTTGTGTGGTAATTGTTGGAGGTTTGGAGACTCGAGTGGATCCTTGTTGCTTAGTATGCTAGATTTTGGTGTGATATTGGGTATGGACTGGTGGTCTCCGTGTCGTGTTATTATGGATTGTCATGCTAAGACAGTGACGTTGGCTACACCAGGGATGCCACGGATTGAGTGGCAAGGTTCGATGGATTATGCTTCTAGTAGGGTGATTCATTTTGAAGACTCAGCGGATGGCTGGGTAGGGTTGCCTTTTCTTATTGGGCCTTTGTGATGGATGTCAGTGCAGAGACTCCTACCATTGATTCAGATCCGGTGGTGAGGGATTTTTCCGGATGTGTTCCCTACTTCCGGGCATGCCACCGGACAGAGTTGTTGATTTCGGTATTAATTTGGTGTCGGGCATCGTGTCATATGGCACCGGCGGAGTAAAAGGAGTTGAAGGGACAGCTTCAGGAACTCCTTGATAAGGGGTTCATTAGTAGGCCAATATGGAGGTGTGTTCTACATCGAGTCGGCTTGGTTGACTCCGAGTTGTATTGTTGAGGGATGTGTTGATTCGATTGTTATTGAGCTTATTAGTGATCTGGGGAGATCTATAAGTTATCTTTATGTGATGTCAGGTATTAGGATTTGTTGGTTATAGGCACATGTGGTGCGGTTTTATTGGAGCCTCTCAGTGGAATTTGAGCGGGAAGAGTATTGGGTATTGCTCGGTGGATGGCGTATCGGTTGTGTCCTTTCGGGTCTGTGTAATGTTATGTCAATTGCTTCATCGTGGTTATGATGATTTGCTTTGGTTCTAGACATCAAATTGCGCGTGGTTGTCGATTTTGAGCATAGTGACTGGAGGTGCCTCATAGGCTAGTATTTAGATATGGTCGCGCATTGCAGCGAAGTTATGTGGAGATATGACCTTTCGGGTTGGATTCGTATGTTCTGTTTCTATGAGCTGTGATGGGTTCTCAGCATTTGGTGTGGTGGTACCGGTGAGCTTACGGTACAGCTCTCTCATTTGAGTCATTTTCATGATTTGAGTACGTTCAGATTGTTGCTTATTAGTGCGCGGATCGCACGAGTTGTGGCTTTAGATTGTATCGATGTGTCATTTCACTAGAGTAGTTGTGTTGGATTATATGATATCTTTGGGATCTAGAATGAATACAAACGGATTCGGTTTCAGCGTGTTAGAAAGATAATATCTATGTTCGGCTCAGAAATTTGCTATGGTCCTTGCCAAAGGAGAAGTGGCTTCACGAATGATTGATCTGAGGAGTGGTTATGACTTTCTACATGTTTTATTTATCCTTGGCAGTACACGGAAGTGTTGGAATGAGGCTTTATTTGATAAGATGCTTATTATCGATATTCGGTTGTTTTGAGCAACTGGTGTGATTAGAAGTTATCGCTACGAGTGTTTGAGTTGTGTGGTATATCATGTAGTTGCATCTGAGGTTACAGATATTGTTTGTTACTGTTTGCTCGGGCTTATTCAGAGTATAGATGTGAGATTCTGATCTTGTGGATGATTTCAGAAGTGGAAATGTGGTTCTAAGGTTTATGGGCTAGGTTGGATTGCGAAATTTCAGTTACATTGTATTATCGGACCTATATGAGATAGGGTGACATGGGATCACCCCCGGGTATCTGCATGGTAAGATTATACAGCGACTTGTCAGCTTTTGGAACAACTATGGGCACGTTCGAGGACGAACGTATGTTTAAATGGGGGAGGATGTAACGATCCGACCGGTCGTTTTGAGCTTTTGCACTTCGCTCGCCAGTTCTCGAGCATGACTAGCCTCGTATTATGTATTGTGACTTATGTAAATCGTCGGTTTTGGTTTTCAGGTAATTGGAATAAATTTGGAAGAACAGTTCTCAGTTTGAAGCTTAAAATTTGAAAGGTTGACCAAGTTTTGACTTGTTAGTATATGATCTCGGATTGGAATTTTTATGAGTTGGTTAGCTTCGTCAGGTGATTTGGGACTTAGGAGCGTGATCGGAATGTGTTTTGGAGGTCCGGAGTAGATTTAGGCTTGAATTGGCGAAATTGGAATTTTGGCGATTTTCGGTTGATAGGTGAGATTTCGATATAGGGGTCGAAATGGGAATCCGGAAGTTGGAGTAGGTCCGTTGTGTCATTTGTGACATGTGTGCAAAATTTCAGGTCATTCGGACGAGGTTTGATAGACTTTTTGATAGAAATTGGAATTTGGAAGTTTTTGGAATTCTTAGGCTTGAATCCGTTGATGAATTGATGTTTTGATGATTTTCTGAGTGTTCTGAAGGTTGGAACAAGTTTGAATGATGATATGGGATATGTTGGCATGTTTGGTTGAGGTCTCGAGGGCCTCGGGTGAGTTTTGGGTGGTTAACGGATCAATTTTTGGACTTTGGACTTGGCAGTTTTGCTGGTTTTTGTTGCAGAGATTTTTGTTCATCGCGTTCGCGGAGGGTGCATCGCATTCGCTAAGGGTGTTTTGTGTGATGATGATTTTGTTCTACGCGTTCGCGAAGGTGAGGACGCGAACGCGAAGGTGAAGGCATCATGTGCATCGCGGACGCGTGATTGGGATCGCGTTCGCGAAGAGGAGTGAGGTCGTTGGGCACCCCAGGCCCTTGTGCTAGGCGTTCGCGAGATTAGTATTGCGCTCGCGGAAGGGCTGGACTGGCGAAGCATCGCGTTCGCATGGCTGCGTTCGCGTTCGCGAAGGGTATAGTGGCGAGGCAGTGTAAATTGTGCTACGCGAACGTGAGAGTGAGTCCGCGTTCGCGAAGAAGGAAAAAATATCTGGGGCAGAATGTTTAAAAGTGGGTTTCGCGATTTTTGGTCTATTCCCTCCATTGTTGAGTGATTTTGGAGCTTTTTGAGAAGGATTGAAGAGGGAATCAAAGAGAAACACTTGGAGGTAAGATTTTTGAACTTAATACTCGATCCTATGTTGATTCTTACTTGTATAAACATGATATATGTGGAATTTAAAGCCTAAAATTGGGGAATTAGGGCTTGAATTTTGAGAGTGTAAATTGAGGATTTGAGGGGCCATTTGAGGTCCAATTTTGATGTTCTTGGTATGTACAACTCGTGAGAGGATAAGGATTCTATTGGTGTAATTTTTATCGGATTCTGAGACGTGGGCTCGGGGGCCGGTTTGGCCAATTTCGGGATTTTTGGTATAAATTGGATATTTTCGAGTGGACTTTGTTCCCTTAGCATATTTTGATGGTTAAACCTGTTTTTGGATGGATTTGGAGCATCCAGAGGCCGATTCGAGAGGCAAAGGCATCGCGGGCTAGAGTTTGGACCGGATAGAGGTAAGTAATGATTGTAAATATTGTTCTGAGGGTATGAAACCCCGGATTTCACATCATTGTGCTACTTTGAGGTGATGCACACGCTAGATGACGAGCGTGAGATCATGCACCGTTAGGGATTGTGACTTGGTCCATCCCGTACGACTATTAAGTCACGTATTTTACTTGAAAACTAATTGATATTGTTATATTTTGGAAAATGGTATTGTGTTTGGGGCTAAATGTCGTGTCTGGGCCTTGTGCCGATTGTTTGGACCCTTAGGGGCTTTTACTACTATTTTTACCTCACTTTTTTGGTTTAATGTTTACACTCAGTCATGTTATGTTCTTACTGTTTTCATAATCGATTTTATTCACTTCTCTTGATTTCACAAATGATTTTTGAGCCGAGTACTTGTTTTACTGTCAGCCCGAGGGGCTTGAGTGAGATCTGACTAAGTGAGGTCGAGGGCCTGTGTAGTGAGGATATCATGGGATCGGGCTGCGCGTCGCAGCATGTTGTACTGATTTGTGATATGAGAGGCCGAGGGCTAGATTAATTATGCCACGAGGTGGTTTGTGATTAATATGAGGCCGAGAGCCTGTTTGACTATGCCATGAGATGTCTTGATATTGCGCTTGGCCGTAAGGGGCCCCTCCCGGAGTCTGTACACCCCTAGTGAACGCAGGTACCCAGTGTGTGTGATGTGTTGTAGCCCGAGGGGCTGTTGTTGTTTCATATTGAAGCCCGAGGGGCTGTTCTTGATCCTTGTTGCCCGAGGTGGGGTTCTTGATTCATGTTCTGCCCGAGGGGCTGATTATGAGTGATTGTGAGGTAGCCCGAGGGGCTGGTTCTGTTGATATTATGCCTGAGGGGCGATTTATGGTACATGTTTTGCCCGAGGGGTTGTTCACGTTTCTATCATTTTTTACTCACTGTTTTTATCACTCGTTTGAAACTATTGAAAGTTGTTTTAAAAGATTTTTACCAAAACTGAGCTTGATTTACGAAGTAAATGATTTCTGTACTGTTTTGGAAATGTACTGTATTTGTTGTAACGTTATCACATGGCGTACGTGTTTTCTTACTGCTCAGCTTTCATTTACTTTTATTACTTACTGAGTTGGCGTACTCACATTACCCCCTACACCTTGTGTGCAGATTCAGGTAGTTTTGAACCCGGTAGCGGGTGTTGATTGCTCACTGGCAGAGTCATTGGAGTTAGCAAGGTAGCTGCCGACGTTCGCAGCACTGCTCTTCTCCCTCTTGTCTTCCTTAGACTGTATTTAGTACATTCTTGGATTCTTAGTTATTTTCAGACCTTAGTAGATGCTCGTGATTTGTGACACCCCGATGTCGGGCTTGCATATTTATTCCGCACTATTAATTTAGACTTACATTATGAGATATCTGATTAATTAAAGGCTTAAAAATGATTGTTATTGATTAAAGGGTTAATTTTGGGAGTTGTGTCAGCTGGCCTAGTTTTACGATAGGCGCCATCACGACCGGGTCGGTTTTAGGGTCGTGACAGATTGTGAACAAACACCAAGAGTTAAACCTTCTTCTTCTATGTTCTTGTAAAGTTTTTTTTTGTTTTATTAGGATTTCATCAAATCCCCTTTTCTCTATTTGTTGACGCGTGACCTTTGCCCTTGTCTTGTTTCTTCTTTTTTTTCTTTTTACCAGATTCTCAGCTGGTGGGCTTCGGCCCTTTTTAGTGCATCTCCCTTTTTTTTGGTTTTGATTTCAATAGTTGGTGTTCTCTTTTTTTTTTTTGCCGATTATTTAACTACCCTTATTTTTAAATATGAGGTATTACATTCTCCCCACCTTATGAAATTCGGTCCCCGAATTTAACTCAAATACATACTTGTATACTGAATTAAATGAGGATACTTGACTCGCATAGCATCTTTCACTTCCCAAGTAGCTTTTTCAACGATATGATTTCTCCATATGACTTTCACGAACATAATTTCTTTTGACCATAACTTTCTTATTTATCTGTCAACTATAGCTACCGACTACTCTTCGTAGGATAAGTTCCATTTAACTTTATAATCGGTACTACAAGCACATAAGAGGAGTCTGATATATATTTTCTTAGGATAGAAATGTGAAACACTCGATCAATGAAGACAACTCAGGAGGAAGTGCAAAATGATATACCACAGCTCCCACTTGTCAAGTATCTCGTACGACCCAATAAACCTTAGGCTTACCTCCTTTAAATCAAATTACGCATTTTGTAGGAAAAACTCGTTGGGACACTCCATCACCAATTGTGAAAACTAAGTCCCTTGACTTTATAGTCGGACTCCAATGCGAGTACCGGACACAGGGTGGGAAAACAAAAACAAGTCCCTTGACTTTTGTCTATTTTGAGTTGTGATTAATTTAATCACTAGACCTTATCAATAGAATCTTGTACCAAGTCATGTCTTATAAGTTAGCCTCATCGGCTTCAAACCATCCGATAAGAGAACGACGTCGTATATTATAAAAGGCTCCGTGTTGTGCCACCTATATAACATACTAAAAGTTGTCATTGTAGGAAAATTGTTATGGATATATTACTAACCATACAAACCACCCTTAAACTCAAAATGCAAGCTCTCAATATATCCTTCAAGATCTGTATAGTACGTTCAGACTGCTTGTTTGTCTGTTGATGAAATGCGGTACTAAGATCTACTCGTGTAACCAATGCTTCTTGGAAATATTTTCAAAATCGTGCAGTACATTATAAGCTTCTATCAGAAATGGTAGACAATAGGCCCATAGACTTTGACAATTTTTCATTCATGTATCTTTGTGCATAATCATTCTCAGCATGAGAAGTTTTGACCAACAAAAGGCGTGCCTATTATATAAGCCAATTTATAATTCCCACCAATAATTTTAACCTCTAATTATTTCAGCTATTTTTTTGTCATAAACTCACTTTGATTCTATTCAATTTTCACTTTGGAATCTCGAGCTGTTGTAGTAGGTCCGGGAGTTACAAATGTTGACATGCTAACAAGTCAAACAGTTAGAAATAAAGTTAAAAGGAAATCTTCCTTCTTTCTTTTCCCACAGTACAATTTTTTCCTAGTCATAGTACACCTTATTAGACCCCAATTCTACAGTGAATCTAGAGTTGCAAGCACCTCAAGATTGATTCGTCTTAACTCATCTACATTTGATATACATAACTGGTTACCTAGTTGAATAATATAATTTTTATAATAGTCATATCTTTGTTTTAACCAGCTAGGACCTCATTTTCATGTTTTCATAATCGCTCGTCTTTATATTGAGTGGCCTTTATGCATTTTACCAATGAAGGCTTTGCTTGAACAAGCCAACAATAGCACTAAACTTTTTTGTACTATTTAGTATGTGCAATATTCTTGACCAAAAGTCTCTTTACAGTAGTTGTATGTGGCAAACCACCCCACAAATTTTGTACTTAATGTGTTAGCCACAATAATGGCCTTTCTGGGATGATATAGAATAGCCCAATCATAGTCCTTAACTTATTTTATCCATCTACGTTGCTAAAGATTCAAATGTCTTTGTTGGAATGCGTACTTCAGACTCTTGTGGTCTATATAAATCTCACAAGTTTCATCATACAATTAGTGTCTCCACATCTTCAAAGAAAATACATTATGGTCATCTCCAAATAATAAGTGGGATAGGTCTGCTTATGCTTCTTTAGTTGTGAACTATAAATTATCACATGATCTTTCTACATGAAAAAATATCTTACCCCAACATTCGAAGCATTACATAATATTGTGAATACTCTAGAGCATGGTGGTAAGGCTAATATTGACGAGGTTATTAAACATGTTTTTGGTTTCTGAAAGTTAAGCTCATATTCCTCCTTCCGTGGAACTTTGAAATTTTTCTAGGTTAACTTGATTAATGGCGCTGTCATTGTGGAAGGAAAAAAAAGATTCTGTAGAAACTGTCTACACTAGTGTATAACACCGTTTTCAGGTAATCCTCGTGCTCCTCCTAGATACGAGGTAATATCATCAATAATTACTATGAAAAATCTATCCAAAAACAATGTAAACACCTATTCATAAAGTCCAACAATGCGAGTATTGACAAGTCCAAAAGGCATCCCAAGAAACTCATAATAGCGTACTGAGTTTGAAATGTTGCCTTAGGAATATATTCTTTTCTTATTTTGAGCAACTGATGACATGTCATATATATAAGGCAATAGGCACTTATTGCATAGTGTTGTCTTATTCAACAGCTTTTAGTCGATGCACACTCTTAGAGATCTGCCTTTCTTTTTCACAAATATATCGGTGCACCCCAGGTGATACGCTCGGTATGATAATATCCTTGTCAGTAGGTCATTTAGCTTTTTATTTAGTTCTCTTTGCTTCAATAGTTCGATATAATATGGGGGTATTGATATAAGTTGTGTCTAGTGCCAAGTCAACAAGAATTTATTTCTCGTACTCGAGTTAGTACTAGTAACCCCTTAGAAATACATCAAAGAATTCTCTCATTATTAGTACTTTTATTTTTTTTTCAAACTAAGTTTCACATCTCTTAGATCCTTTTACGGAAGTTACGAGACCCTAACCACTCTTATTCAATAATCGTAGAGCCTCGACTATCATTGGGATATATTATTTCTGTTTATTTTTAATTTTTTACAATTAGTTTTACTATATATGTCAATCTAACTACCTTTGTATGGTAATAAAAGGTAATGTGGTAAGATGAAAACCGATTATACTTATAAGCACGTCAAAATCCACAAGGTCAAGTACAATTTGGCAAGATAGGGTATCCTCTCTCTCAACTTGAATCTGATAAACTTAATGCAAAGTTTCAACTATACGAGACTCTTCCATAAAAGTAGCAACTATTAAAGGAACTCATAATATCTCAAGATGTTATTTATCTAACTCTTCGTCCCATATAAGAAAAATAAATACATAAGCGAGATTTCCTAGTCTCTACCTTCTTAAATGAATTCTTAGTTACATGATAATCACATCTGGTTCTTAAAAACAAAAAAATCTAGCATCAACTTCCACATAATAGGCCAGAGTCTTTGTATGTGAGAGTATTGCCTTGTTTAAACGGTTAACCAACCATTAGACAAGCCTCTAAACCTAAGGCATCATGTACCTAGCCAACTGATAAAGTCTGGTGTCGCATGTCAGTACATCCATGGTCTGAATTAATTTCTTAAGTACCTATCAGGTTTGCGCTTTCAACTATCGAGAAGGACACGAATTATTATAAGTTTACTAAACTTATTTCTAAGCCATTAGTGTCACTCCTAACCGTGTCCCTAACAATATGGTTCCATTCCATATATTCTTTATATACTCCAGCCGATAATTACTAGATCAATCGGTCTCTCGCTGGAACATTATAGAGCTCATAATGCTTTAAGTATTTCGTCAAGAACCTCTGAGGATCCTCTACAATAACAGAAAATGGTAAACTTAGTGGTTTCAATTTTGGAACTCTATTACAGAAACATCTTGGTTTCTGACTTAGTCTAAATGCATGATGCATCTAAAGCCCTTTGTTGTTTCCCATTCTTCTCTTGTCTATCTAATATATTTATCGAGACCTCAATTTACCTTGCATGAAGGTTAGTACTTTTGTAGTGGCACTCTCATGGTGCTATAGTGGTGAACTCGTACTAATTTCAAGGATAGACTCTATTACACATCATAGTGGTAAGACTCTCATTTTGAAAAAATATGCCTTTTATTGGCCTTGTCTACTACTTCCGTCATATTTCGCTGCCAGGAAACAGTTTCCTATCTAGTGGCAATATTTGATGTCTTTGAACCTTTAGCCAAACTCTAATATCAGGTGATTTATCTGAGTAATACAGGAAAAGGATAACGATGACAAATTCAGTTATTTGACCCTAATCACCACGCATGTACAGAGTAATAAGAAAGAAAGACACAGCACATCCTATCACGCCCTCGCAGAATCATGATTATGGGAATGGACGGCTACATAACCATAATTAAGATTCTACTACGGACGTGTCCTCCATTAGTCACAAAAAGAACCTAGGCTCTGATACCAACTTTGTCACGACCCAATTTAGGATCATGGCCGGCGCTTGAGAGCAAGTTCCCCCAAGTAAGCCTCATCAGTATTTTACAGAAAATCGTAAAGAGTTTTCCCTAATTTAGGACTATTCAAAAGTTTCCTGTCTCATAAACAAATAACAACTAACCAAAATTCACCAAAATCAATCACAAACTTCACCAACTAACCAAAAATGAGTCTTCACCAACATTACCAACCTTATCATAATAATAATACTAAACTCATCTCAAAAATACAGAAAGAAGTACAATACTAGTACTAGTCCAATATAACGAATGAATACTCATGACACTAATAAATATGACTATGGAGCGATTCTAAGAGTTCATAAGAAAAGACGATAACAAATAAATTAACTCTTTGCCCATGCGAACAAGTGCGGGGCTCACCATGAACTATCAAATCGTGTACTCCAATTAATAAAATTCACTCTCGCTTCAACTGTTGCCTCTGTAAAAAAAATAGCGGAGAGTGAGTCGCTAGCTCAGCGAATAATAACACTTAACCACAATCATTTTTAATTGGAGACAAGTCAGAAAACATGCATGTTTAATAATAATCAGAAACTATCATAAAAATAAAATGCCATCTAAAAAACGGTAAATATAATCAGTCTTTTCATGTACTTCCTGTGATAGAAATCAATTTAACAAATCAATAATAAACACGGAAGACACAGTCTCATAGCAAATCTTTATTTTTGGGAGGTTTCAAAGAAAGAATCGTGTAAGTTGTATCACTGTGTGGACCCCTTCGTAAAAGGAGTTAAATATAACTATAGGTCCCTAATCGAGGAAAAACTATAACTGTATGCTAGTTCTACCTTTTCACTAGCGAGGGCTATAACTGTACTCGGTAATTGACAAATACAAGGTGCACCAGGTCTAACGAACCTGATGTTAGCTACAGGATCCTTCAAAGTCTTCTCCCATTCATACTTTTCTTTGTAAACAGTAACTCTTCACATGGAAGCATTTTCAAAACAGCATAGGCCATTTCAATTCTTATCAAATCATGTAATTCAATTTCGGTATGGTAATCATATCTCTAGTAACAGTAAAACATGTCTAGTAACAGTGAGAACATTTTAAATAACTGTAAACATCTCAAGTAAACTATTCAGTACCATATCAAGTAAAGGACGTGCCCCACATGCAATTTCAAATATTCGGTAACACCTTTTATTTTCAAAATAATGTATAAACCATGCAGGTTATGAAAAGACAAATTGCAGCAAGATTACTACTCACAGTACTCGTGCAAGAATATCAAACGTGTCACCTCGAGCACTTCATTTCACTTCTTCAACTATCTACTTGTAACAAAATCAATCTATGTATTAACTTCGTGAATTACCAACATAATTGGTCCATCCCTGTCACCTTTAATTAATTCCCCTGTTTTCATTCCTCTAAAATATGCCCATTGATTCTCTGCTAAGAAACTTGTAGTACTAAGTGGATAGAAATTATGGTTCTTTGTTTGTTCTTATATTTTTATTTGAATCTTTTTCTCATGCAATACTTTAAAAGTATTGCTAATATGTACATTAGAGTTCTTGGTATAAACTAATAGAATATATTCTTTTTTTAATCTTCATAGGAAATCCATGATTGTGCTAAATAAAAAGAACACCTGAAGTTTCTTGATTCTTTCCATTACTGTGAAACACCAAACTAAATCTTTATATATTACATTATCTCAAATTTGATAAGGATCAATATATATATACTCATTTAACTAAAATAATACAACTACACTTTTTTGTTTTTATTTTTTTACACATGATTCTTTTTCTACTCTAAGCGATGAGCCAAAACCAGAAAAAGACATAATATTTCTCATAACTATTTAATCTTTAATTAGTTTTTCTATGGCTGAATAAGATTGTATAGACAAAAAAAGCAACTCAAACAAAATTGTAGAAAGGAAGTGAACTCTTAACCAGAAAAGAGGTTGCGCTAGATGGATTATGAACAAGCACCAAGAGTTAAACCTTCTTCTTCTTCTATGTTCTTGTAAAGTTTTTTTTTGTTTTGATTTTATTATTTTGTGTTCTCTTTTTTGCCAATTACTTAACTACCCTTATTTTAAATATGAGGTATTACAAGTGTAACGACTCGACTGGCCGTTTTGAGCCTCTGCACTTCGCTCGGTAGTTTGAGGGCTCGAGTATCTCCGCATGATGTATTATCACTTACGTAAATCGTCGGTGTTAGTTTTCAAGTTATCCAGAATGGATTTGGAAGAATGAACTTCAAGATTTAAGCTCTAAGTTGGAAGAGTTGACCAAGTTTGACTTTTTAGCATTTGGACCTCGGAATGGAGTTTCGTCGGTTCCGTTAGCTCCATTAGATGATTTTGGACTTAGGAGCACATCCGGATTGTATTTTAGAGGTCCATAGTCGAATTAGTCTTGAAATGGCAAAAGTCGGATTTTTAGAAGTTTGACTGGGAGTGGACATTTTGATATCGGGGTCGAATTTCGCTTTCGAGAGTTGGAGTAGGTCCGCAATGTCAAATGTGACTTGCGTGAAAAATTTGGGGTCAATTGGACGTGATTTGATAGGTTTCGGCATCGATTGTAAAAGTTGAAGTTTCAAAGTTCATTAATTTTGAGTTGAGGTTCGATTCATAGTTTCGAGGTTGTTGTGCGTGATTTGAGGCCTCAAGTAGGTTTGTTTCTTCATATAGGACTTGTGTGCAAAATTTGGCACCATTTGGAGTTGATTTGATATGGTTCGGACGCTTGTTTGCGATGCTAGAAGTTCTTTAAGTTTACTTTAATCTTCATGCATTTTGGCGTCCGATTCGTGATTTTAGAGGTTATTTTGATGATTTGATCGCGAGAGCAAGTTTGTGTTGTGTTTCCGGACCTGGGTGCATGGTTTGTTTAGAGCCTTAGATGCTCGGGTGAGTTTCGGATTGGTTTCGGAATAACTTTTCATGAATTTTGAGTGCTGGTACTTGGTGTCATCGCATTTGCGATGTTTTTGTCGCAAATGGAACTATCGCAAATGCGAAGCAACCTTGCATTTGCAAAGATGGGCTACTGAGGCAGATTTCGCATTTGCGAAGGTATTTCTCGCATTTGCGAGTGTAGGCTATTCGCATTTGTGATACTTTGGTAGCAAATGCGACATCAGTAGGAATCTTCTAGTTCGCTTTTGCGATGATTTTTTCGCATTTGCGGTGTTCACATTTTCGAACCCATATCGCAAATGCGACATCTGTAGCCTGCATATAGCTGAGAATTCCGAGACTTAGCTTCATTTTGTTAAATTTGAACCCTAGCTTCGATGGGAGGCGATTTTGTGAAAGGATTTTCTTGCAAAATGTCACGACCCTAAAACCGACTCGGTCGTGATGGCGCCTATCGTGAAACTAGGCCAGCCGACACAACTCCCGAATTATACCATTTAATCAATAACAATCATTTTTAAGCCTTTAATTAATCAAATTTCTCATAATGTAAGTCTAAATGAACAGTGCGAAATAAATACACAAGCCCGACATCGGGGTGTCACAAGTCACGAGCATCTACTAAGGTCTGAATACAACTAAGAGTCTAAAAATGTACTAAATACAGTCTAAGGAAGACAAGAGGGAGAAAAGCAGTGTTGCGAACGTCGGGCAGCTATCTTGCTAACTCCAATGACTCTGCCACTGAGCAATCAACACCCGCTACCAGGTTTAAAAATACCTGAATCTGCACACAAGGTGCAGGGAGTAATGTGAGTACGCCAACTTAGTAAGTAATAAAAGTAAATGAAAGTTGAGCAGTAAGAAAACACGTAAACCACGTCATAACGCTACAGCAAATGCAGTACATTTCCAAAATAGTACAGAAATCATTTACTTCGTAAATCATGCTCAGTTTCAGTAAAACCTTTTAAAACAGCTTTCAATAGTTTCAAACGAGTGATAAAACAGTGAGTAAAAGTGATAGAAACGTAAACAGCCCCTCGGGCAAAAACATGTACCATAAACCGCCCCTCGGGCACAATATTAACAGAACTAGCCCCTCGGGCTACCTCACAATCACTCGTAATCAGCCCCTCGGGCATAACATAAATCAAGAACCGCCCCTCGGGCAACATAGATCAAGAATAGCGCCTCGGGCTTCAATATGAAACAACAACAACCCCTCGGGCTGAAACACATCACTCACACTGGGTACCCGCGCTTACTGGGGGTGTACAGACTCCGGGAGGGGCCCCTTACGGCCCAAGCGCAATAACAAGCCATCTCGTGGCATAATCAAACAGGATCTTAGCCTCATATCAATCACAAGCCACCTCATGGCACAATAAATCAGGCCTTCGGCCTCTCATATATCACAAATCAGTACCACATGCTGCGACGCGCAGCCCGATCCCATGATATCCTCACAACACAAGCCATCGGCCTCACTCAGTCAGATCTCACTCAAGCCCCTTGGGCTGACAGTAAAGTAAGTACTCGGCTCAAAATCATTTATGAAATCAAAAGGAGTGAATAAAACCGAGTTATGAAAACAGTAAGAACATAGCATGACTGAGTGTAAATATTAAACCAAAATAGTGAGGTAAAACAGTAGTAAAAGCCCCTAAGGGTCCAAACAATCGGCACAAGGCCCAGACACGGCATTTAGCCCCAAACACAATAATATTTTCAAAAATATAACAATATCAAATAGTTTTCAAGTAAAATACGCGACTTAATAGTCGTACGGGATGGACCAAGTCACAATCCCCAACGGTGCAAGACCCCACGCTCGTCATCTAGCATGTGCGTCACCTCAAAGTAGCACAACGAAGTGAAATCTAGGGTTTCATACCCTCACAACAGTATTTACAATCATTACTTACCTCTATCCGGTCCAAAAACTCTAGCTCACGATGCCTTTGCCTTTCGACTCGGCCTCCGGATGCTCCAAATCTAACCAAAAACAGTACCACACCATCATAATATGCTAAGGGAACAAAGCGCACTCGAAAATAACCAATTTACATCAAGAATCCCGAAATCATCCAAACCCGACCCCTGGGCCCATGTCTCTGAATCCGATACAAATCACAAAACTAGAATCCTTACACTCTCACGAGTTCGTACATATCAAATACATCAAAATCCGATCACAAACGACCCCTCAAATGCCTTAGATTTAGGTCTCCAATTTCGAAGCCCTAACTTCCAATTTGCTACTGATTTTCCTATATAATTCAAGCTTACAACCTCAAAAATCATCATCAAAACGAGTTTAGGGACCAAGGACCTTACCTCTAAGAAGCCCTCTTGAATTCTCCCTTCAATTAGCTCTCCAAAGCTTCTTCCCGTTTTAAATGTGGTGAAAATCCACTCAAAATCGTGAAGAACCAAATATATAAATCCTACCCCAGCTAAACCGCTTCTGCGGTACAAAACTCCGCACCTGCGGTCCCAGGTGCGCTTCTACGCAAATCACTTAAGCGCCCCAGACCGCACCTGCGATCGAACTCCCACACCTGTGCTACCGCAGGTGCGCTCAATCTTTCACATCTGCGACCCTATTTGCGCTTCTGCGGGACCGCACCTGCGGTCCCCAAGCCGCAGGTGCGGTTATGACAGGAACTTGGCACTTCAGCTGCATATTCCAACTCAAAACCTCCTGTCAACCATCCGAAATCACCCCGAGGCCCCCGGGACCTCAACCAAAAGCACAAACAAGTCGTATACCACTATCCACACTTAGACCAATCCTCAAAACACGTCAAACAACATCGAATCAACCAAATCACATCGGATTCAAGCCTAAGGTTCCAAAAACTTCCGAATTTCGCTTTTGATCAAAATGTCTACCAAACCTCATCTAAATGACCTGAAATTTTGCACACACGTCCCATTTGACACAATGAACCTATTGCAACTTTCGGAATTCCATTCCGACCCCTATATCAAAATCTCACCCATCAACCGGAAAATGCCAAAATTTCAATTTCGCCAATTGATCGCTGCCGACTCGACACTACACTAAGGTAGGAAGTGCGGGTTGCAATAGCTTTTACCCGAATAGTGGTTCGGGATCGAATTTCCACAGGGAGCTAGTAGTGGAGTTGTATTGTCTGTCTAGTTTAGAATTGCGGTTGTTCGTAATGTCACTTCAAACATTTTTGGTTTTCTTTGATTTTTATATCTACTATTATAAAACTAAAGATTAAAACTAAATTATGCTACGAAAATATTGCTAAGTTGTATTTAATATAGAGAAAGGCACTAGGGTCGTGGCATTGCCTAGGTGGCTAATTAACGGGTAGATGCTACTAAGGATAGATTGACATATTTGGGGCTTATGCTATTACAGTTGCACAATTGTACCCACTCCCACACCTCTCAGTAGAGAGAGTGATTTTGCCCAATTGACTCTCTCGAGACCAATTGGGTAGGCCAATTAGATCAAGTAACTAGGGTTCAAGTAGGGTGATTACTCTCTCGAGATTTCACCCGTTAATTGGGACTACCATTTCTCATGGGTCCATCGCAATTCCTTGTTGGGTCAATTTTGGGGTCATGGACTCTCTTTCTCAAGAAGAGTTAAACCCACAAAGCTAGAATCAGTGTTTGCAGCCACCAATCCTTAATTAAAACCTAAAATCAACCCAAATAACAAACACCCAATATCAATCTAACCTTAGATGGCAACACCCGTCAATTACCCACACTAGGGTTGAGCCACAACCCTAGCTAATGGGTTTAGCTACTCATGCTAGATACAGAAATTAAAGAAATAGATGAAGAAGTAAGCACATTAATTAATTACTAGGAAGAAACTACAATAATAAAGAGCAAAAGTGCCAAAAATGGCTACAATATTCGGTCTCACGAGCTCAGCTGCGTTCAGAACATAAAACTTTACCTAAAAATGGTGAAAGGTCCTATTTATACTAGGCTGGAAAAACTGGACAAAAATACCCCTGCGGGGTCAGCGCGGACCGCGCAAACATGACCGCGGCCGCACTGGCTCATGAACTCCTGGTTTCTGCTTCTCTGAAATTGAGGACCGTGGACCGCGTGAAAATGTAGCGCGGCCGCGGTGGAAGTTGGCGCGGCCGCACAGAAATGAGCGCGGACCGCGTTGCTTGGAATTGGCAAAATTAGGGCTCTCTGAATCTTCGCTCCGCGGACCGCGTGAAAGAGTAGCGCGGCCACGGAGCCAGACCGCGGACCGCGTGGAAATAACCGCGGCCGCGTAGCATGCCCCCTTGAAACTGCCATCCTCTGAACCTCCTAGTGTGGCCGCGTTCATATTTGCGCGGTCCGCACTAGGTTCTCTTTTCCTCAACTTGCTTAGTCTTTGACACTTGAGCAGGTTTCTCTCCTTTTTGAGCCGATCTTTGACATTCGTCGCTTTGTCGATCAAACCTGCAATCAAGTACAACTTGTGAGCATTTTGGGACTATTTTGTAGTAATTTGTAACCAAAACGTAGGCAAGTAGGGGCATAAAATACGTTAAAATCCTAGCTTATCACCAATTCAAGCCTAAACCTTCCACGGACCTCTAAAATATATTCCGATCACTCTCCTAAGTCCCAAATCACCTAACGGAGCTAACCAAATCATAAAAATCCCAATTCGGGATCATACACTAACAAGCCAATACTTGGTCAAACCTTTCGAATTTACAGCTTCAACTGAGAACTGTTCTTCCAAATTCGTTCTGATTACCCTGAAAACCTAAACTGACGATTTACACAAGTCATAATATATCACACGGGACTACTCATGCCCGAGAACTGGCGAGCAAAGTGCAAAAACTCAAAACGACCGGTCGTATCATACACAAAATCATTGCGTAAGTACCTCTAATCAATTCTCAATTATATTTCATTATTATACGTATGATTTAACATCAAATTCATGAGAATCTAGGGAAAAATTTGGGGATTTTGTCAAAATTTTGAAAACAGAAAATTTGGGATTTGAGAGTCGAATAGGACTTGGATTTGCAAACAAAACACGTATTTGGACTTGTGAGGCTATGGGTAGTCAAGACCTACCCTTGGACTCGGGTTTTGACCGGGCAGGCCCGGAGGTTGACTTCTTTAGAAATTGTATAAAAATGACAGATTTATTAATTGAAATTATTTTCTCTTGCATTGTGTGATGTATTTAAGTCATCTTTGGCTAGATTGAGCCGAGCGGAGGTGAATTTGTAAAGGAAAAAGCTAAGTTGAGTATTGAGTTAGCCGAATTGTGATAAGTGTCTGGCCTAACATTGTAGAGGGAATATTTCCTATTATTTGACATTGTTTGCTACATACGGGGGTGATACATATATGGGGTGACGAGCATATATGCATGTGCTAGGGTTAACCATGCTTGGGAGTAGATTTTGTTATAAATTGTTTCTTGTATAATTACGTGACCTTCTTGCTTCATGACTTGACTCCTAGATACTAAGAACATAGTACTAAATGTTAGAAACCAAGACTTAGCTTATTATAACTTGATCAAATTTGATGGGATCTTGAGAATACATTGATTGACTAATTTGGTCATCACTATGTGTAATCATTAATACATTGCTACGATCGATATTCTTAAGATACTAGATTCTATACACGTGCTATAGATCATTCATGAGATTTGTTGAAATGCTTGAATGATACGGTTCTTGAGGGTTTATTGAACTAATGTTGGCTTGGAAAGTTGTGATTGGGATTCGTTTATAATATTCATTTAAACAATCTCCTTGATGTTATTTATGTTTCCTACATTGTTTTCCATTGATATACATATGCTTGGTGAGGAAGAGTGTAATGCATGAAGGGTGATGTCGTGCCATGTTATGAGAGTGTAAAGTACGAAGGGAGATGATGTGAGTGTAAAGCACGAAGGGTGATTCCGTGCCATATCATTTGAGAGTAAAGGCACGAAGGGTGATGTCGTGCCATGTTATGAGAGTGTAAAGCACGAAGGGTGATGTCGTGACATGTTATGTGAGTGTAAAGTACGAAGGGTGATGTTATGTCGTTTCATTTATATTGTCATCCTTTTATATTATTGTGAGTTCATGGCACGATGGGTGTTTCCGTGCATGCGAGGATGAGGGACATGCACTATGTTTTGATATATGTTCCCCGCGTATACGTTCATGCCTTTACCTTGAGGTGTTATTGTCGTAATTATAGATCTGATATGACTTGTTGTTATTGTCCTATCTTTGATCTCTATCTCAACTGTTGTTGTGTTGCTCATACCTTCTACTTGCTTAACTTGCAAGTAACATACCTATTTCCTGTTGTTATAATTACACTCATGTCGTATCTATTTTGTTGCACTTTGGTACAAGCCCTCTACCATGCTAGTCATTCATGCCTCTACTTGTTAACTTGTAAAGATCATGTGTTTCCTTCTTATTTGTTATGCCTATATCTAGGCCTCCACCATGGTAGTTAGTTGAAGTTGATATTCCGTGTCTTCCAATTGCTATCATTACTCATATGCCTTCTGCCTAGTCTATTACTGTTGCCCACGTGTATATCCTCGTTCATTATTGCTACTTGCGTATTTCCTACTTTTTAATTCTTGTTATCGATATTTTTGTCATCCGGTTGGTACTGTTATACGTATGTTGGGTGAGGATGAGATAAAAGCACAAAGGGTGTTGTCGTATAATTGACTCGATATCTGAGTACATTCCTCATGTTATGAAAGTTATGGAGTGACAGTCGTGGTTTATTGGTTTTTGTTCTAAGGGAAAGATTGTTCGAGGTATTAGAAGTTGCTAATTTTTTATCTCTACTAGCACTCAGTTATTGTTTTGCATATTCGTTTCATGTATTCCTTTCTGTTATATCATAGTATAGTTCTATTGCTACTTTACGGTGCAGATTCTATCAGTGAGTATCTTTTAACTAAAAAGCCTCGTAACTACTTCAACGAGGTTAGGCAATCTACTTATTGGGTACATGGGGTCGGTCGTACTCATACTACACTTCTGCACCTAGCATGCAGATTTTTTTAGAGCGGAGCCGCTGGTGATGTCGGGAGCTAGCTAACTCTGAAAATGTGCATGCATTCTGGATATAGCCGCCACTTGTCCTTGGTAGCTTTAGATTTTTCTAATCTGTTTATGTAACTTTCCAACAGATCATGTAATTATTTGTATCAGATTTGTAAATTCCAAGGCTTAGAAGCTCGTGATTCGTACTATCAATTCTTGGGTTAATTTGTAAATGTTAAGATAATTCTTCACTATCCTCCTTTAACCTCATTTGGATTGTATTGACTGTTAGTTGGCTTACCTAGTGGATTGAGTTAGGTGCCATCACGACTAGTGGTTTTTGGATCGGCATCGGTTGTAAAAGTTGAAGTTTCAAAGTTCATTGATTTTGAGTTGAGGTACGATCCATCATTTTGAGGTTGTTGTACATGAGTTGAAGCCTCGAGTAGGTTCTTTTTGTCATATAGGACTTGTGTATGAAATTTGGCGCCATTTGGAGTTGATTTGATATGGTTCGGACGCTTGGTTGCGATTCTAGAAGTTCTTTAAGTTACTTTAATCTTCATGCGTTTTGGCGTCCGATTCGTGATTTTATAGGTTATTTTGATGATTTGATCGTACGAGCGAGTTTGTGTTGTGTTTCTGGACCTGGGTGCATGGTTCGTTTAGAGCCTCAGATGCTCGGGTGAGTTTCGGATTGGTTTTGGAATAATATTTGAGTGCTGGTACTTGTGCCATCGCATTTGCGATGTTTTTGTCACAAATGGGACTATCGCAATTGCGAAGCAGCCTCGCATTTGCGAAGCTGGGCTTCTGAGGTAGACTTCGCATTTGCGAAGGTATTTCTCGCATTTGCGAGTGTAGGCTGTTCGCATTTGCGATACTTTGGTAGCAAATGCCACATCAGCAGGAATTCTTCTGGTTTGCTTTTGCTATGAGTTGTTCGCATTTGCGGGTGTTCACATTTTCCAACCCCATGTCGCAAATGCGACATCTGCATCCTGCATATAGCTGAGAATTCCAAGACTTAGCTTTATTTTGTTATATTTTGAACCCTAGCTTCGATGGGAGGCGATTTTGTGTAGGGATTTTCATACAAAATCATTGGGCAAGTACCTCTAATCAATTCTCAATCATATTTCATTATTATACGTAAGGTTTAACATCAAATTTATGAGAACCTAGGGAAAAATTTGGGGATTTTGTCCAAAATTTTGAAAACTGAAAAAATTTGGGATTTGAGAGTCGAATAGGACTTGGATTTGCAAACAAAACACGTATTTGGACTCGTGAGGCTATGGATAGTCAAGACCTACCCTTGGATCCGGGTTTTGACCGGGCGAGCCCGGGGGTTGACTTTTTTAGAAATTGTATATAAATCATAGATTTATTAATTGAAATTATTTTCTCTTGCATTGTGTGATGTATTTAAGTCATCTTTGGCGAGATTGAGCCGAGCGTAGGTGAATTTGAAAAGGAAAATGCTAAGTTGAGTATTGAGTTAGCCGAATTGAGATAAGTGTCTTGTCTAACTTTGTTGAGAGAATTTTTCCTACTATTTGACATTGTTTGCTACATGCGGGGGTGATACATATATAAAGTGACGAGCATATATGCATGTGCCAGGGTTAACCATGCTTGAGGGTAGATTATGTTATAAACTGTGTCTTGTAAAATTACGTGACCTTCATGCTTCATACCTTACTTGACTCCTAGATACTAAGAACATAGTACTAATGTTAGAAACCAAAACTTAGCTTATTATAACTTGATCAAATTTGATGGAATCCTTAGAATACATTGATGTGTCTAATTTGGTCATCACTATGCGTAATCATTAATACAATGCTACGGCTGATATTCTTGACATACTAGATTCAATATTCGTGTTGTAGATCATTCGTTAGATTTCTTGAAACGCTTGAATAATACGGTTCTTGAGAGTTTATTGAAGTATTGTTGGCTTGGAAAGTTGTGATTGGGATTCGTTTGGAATATTCGTTTAAACACTCTCCTTGATGTTATTTATATTTCGCACATTGTTTGCCATTGATATACATATGCTTGGTGAGGAGGAGTGTAATGCATGAAGGGTGATGTCGTGCCATGTTATGAGAGTGCAAAGTACGAAGGGTGATGTCGTGCCATGATATGTGAGTGTAAAGCACGAAGGGTGATGTCGTGCCATATCATTTGAGAGTAAAAGCACGAAGGGTGATGACGTGCCATGTTATGAGAGTGTAAAGTACGAAGGGTGATGCCGTGCCATGTTATGTGGGTGTATAGCACGAAGGGTGATGTTGTGTCGTTTCATTTATATTCTCATGCTTTTATATTATCGCGAGTTCATGGCAAATTGGGTGTTTCCGTGCAGGCGAGGATGAGGGACATGCATTATGTTGTGATATATGTTCCCCGCGTATACGTTCATGCCTTTACCTTGAGATGTTATTATCGTAATAATAGATTTGATGTGACTTGTTGTTATTGTCCTGTCTTTGATCTCTATCTCAATTGTTGTTGTGTTGCTCATACCTTCTACTTGCTTAACTTGCAAATACCATGCCTATCTCCTGCTGTTATAATTACACTCATGTTGTATCTATTCTGTTGCACTTTAGTTAACTCTTAAAGTGCCTCTACCATGCTAGTCAGCCATGCCTCTACTTGTTAACTCTTAAAGATCATATGTTCCCTTCTTATTTGTATGCCTATCTATATCTAGGCCTCCACCATGGTAGTTAGTTGAAGTTGATATTCTATGTCTTCCAATTGCTTTCATTACTCATATGCCTTCTGTCTAGTCTATTATTGTTGCCCACGTGTATATCCTTGTTCATTATTGCTACTTGCGTATTTCCTACTTTGTAATTCCTGTTATCGATATTTATGTCATCCGGTTGGTACTGTTATACGTATGTTGGGTAAGGATGAGATAAAAGCACGAAGGGTGTTGCCGTATAATTGACTCGATATCTGAGTACATTCCTCATACTATGAAAGTTATGGAGTGACTGTCGTGATTTAAATGTTTTCGTTCTAAGGGAAAGATTGGTCGAGGTATTGGATGTTGCTAAATTGTGATCTCTGCTAGCACTCAGTTATTGTTTAGCATATTCGTTTCATGTATTCCTTTCTGTTGTATCGTAGTATAGTTCTATTGCTGATTTATGTTGCAGGTTCTATCAGTGAGTATCTTTTAACTAAAAAGTCTCGTCACTACTTCGACGAGGTTAGGCAAGATACTTACTGGGTACATGGGGTCGGTTGTACTCATACTACACTTTTGCACCTTGCGTGCAGATTTTTCTGGAGCGGAGCTGCTGGTGATGTCGGGAGCTGACACTGAAGATGTTCGTGCATTCCGGATATAGCCGCCACTTGTCCTTAGTAGCTTTAGATTTTGCTAATCTGTTTATGTAACTTTCAAACAGATCGTGTAATTATTTGTATCAGCTTTGTAAATTCCAAATCTTAGAAGCTCATGATTCATACTACCAGTTCTTGGGTTAATTTGTAAATGTTGAGATAATTCTTCACTATTCTCCTATAACCTCATTTGGAATGTATTAACGGTTAGTTGGCTTACCTAGCGGATCGAGTTAGGTGTTATCACGACTAGTGATTTTTGGATCGTTACAACAAGTATACAACTTATCTACAACTTTCATACATTATTTTTACCCAGTTAAATACATCTACAATATTATACAACTTAAATATAATTTTCAAATAAATTTTATATAATATGTATTTTGTATATGATTTGTATATATTTATTGTGGTGTGTTCTTATTCTTCTCTAAAATTCCAATAAAAACTTTCTCTCTTAATACAATTTTGATACATATCAACAACTTTATGTAAAAAGATAGTATTAATTATTTTAATACAAATTTCATACACCTTTTCATACATTATACAAGTATTTTTCAACTTTCATACAACTCAAATAAAAAAAAATAACTACAACATAATACAATTTACATATAACTGTAATACAATTTCATAACTATTGTATGTCATGTGTTCTTCTTCTTCTTCTTCTTCTTCTTCTTCTTCTTCTTCTACTTCTTCTTCTTCTTCGAGTTTCAATATGAAATTCTGTCAAAATCAAGTATAATCTTCACCAAATACTCTCAAAATTGAGATATAAACTCCAAAGAATATTCTCAATTGTTTGCAACAATACCCAATTCAAACAAATAATAGATTTTGAAAATCCAAATTCGAATTCAAAGCTTCAAAGCTTTTTAATGGTTATCAATGATGGAGAGTCAAACACCTTCAAAATTTATTGATTGATAATTTCAATTCGAACATCAATTATACAACATGAAAGGAAATTGCTAAGTTAAAACTCTATATTAAAACTATTGAAGTTCATTGAAGAATTCCCTGGAAAAAAAAGAGGATAAGAAGCAGAGAAAAACGAAGGAAGAAGAATTAGGGAAAGAATTGAGAAAGAGATTGAGACGGAAAGAGAGAGACGGAGAGAGAGAGAGAGAGAGAGAGAGAGAGAGAGAGAGAGAGAGAGAGAGAGAGAGAGATGGGGAAATAACTGATTCTCTATTCAATTCCTAATATAAATGATACTCATTAATATTAATTTTTATATAATTGGTAAAATATATATACCCATGTAATTAAGCTAAAACTTGATTAGAGAGGGTAAATAAGTTTCATATGTAGTATAACTAGATAAAAATTCCCTTCTGTAACTACTCCCTTATAATGGTGAATTTGCAACAGTAGCCACTTATACGGTTGTTTAAAACACGCCCAACGTGTGTACGGTATTTAAACTTTAGCCAACTATAAAAAAACTCCTCTTGCGAGTTGTATCTTCTTGATCCTCCTCCTCCTCCTCCTTTTTCTTTCTTCCTTGTCCATCTCTATTTTTCTCAAATCTCTTAAGTCACACAATGACAAAAGGAGCATCTATATAGTTAAAAGATATATGGTAATCAGTATCAAACCAAATCATAAAATATAGAACTCCAATATACTAGAAGACTGAAGAGGCATGGATCTTTTTCATCTATTTTGTCATATTCTTAACCAAACTTGCACTGATACCAAAGATTTGTAGATACGAGTAATAACGATACCATCAAATGACTTCCCTTATTCGCTCCCACCAACAACCTGCTTCTTCAAATTTCAAACCCCCCAAACCTCCAGATATTCTTACCAATTCAGATACAAACTCCAATTCCAATAACAATCCAACTAAAAATATGATTATTGATACACACGACCCCACTATCTATCCTACCCCTTCTACTCCAATATCATATCTTCATACCCTAACCTCTACTAATGATACTTATACACCTAATAACACCCATGAACCCCCAAACCATACACTGATGATTGATGATGAACTGGAGGCACCAATTGATGCCTCTAATTTTTTTCACTTTCTGTGGAAGAAAAAAGTAGGATTTATAAACCTTGGCAAAATGTAGTAATTGTTAAGGTATATGGTCGTAGGGTAGATCATCAACTACTTCGACAAAAGATTTATACCTTATGGCAACCCACTGAAAATCTACCTCTTATAGATTTGGGTTCAGATTTCTTCCTACTTAAGTTTCAAAAGGAGGAAAACAAGACTCATGCCTTACATAATGGCCCTTGGTTCATTTTAAATCGCTTTCTATCAGTTCGACAATGGGAACCAAAGTTTATGTCTTCGGAAACAAAAATTAATTATTCTGCTATCTGGCTACGACTACCGGAATTACCTACTGAATTGTATGATTTTCATATTATTCAGAAAGTTGGTAATAAAATTAGAAAATTACTAACAGTTGATAATTGTACCTCTTCAACAACAAGAGGTAGATATGCTAGGTTTTGTGTTGAAATACCATTGGATCAACCATTACGAACCCATATTTATATTGGAAATCATAGGCAAAATATCTTTTATGAAGAATTGAATTTGCTATGTATTAAATGTGGTCGGATGGGGCATAATCAAAGAGTTTGCACCTACCAAGTTCAAGATGAACATCATATTGCTACTACTAATATCAACCAATCAGCCATTCCTAACCCTCCCCACAGTCCATCAACGGAAGAATGGAAGACAGTGCAATTTCCAAAGAGAAAAAATTTTATGAAACTTAATTCTAACACTGCAAATCAATTACAACAAGTACCTCCTTCAGCTCTTAATCCTACGAGCCTTTCAGGTAAGCCTGCATCAATTACTCCTAATATTCTTCCTTTTACAAAATTAACCATTAATAACCCTAATCCTATACCTAGTAATCTCACTAACTATAAACAGACTATAACACCAATTTTAACCACTAATCAATTTGATTCACTAATTACTACGGATTGTGATAAGCCTAATCTTCTGCCTTATCAAGCTGACAATACACAATTAACATTTTCAAATTCCACTCAAGTGTCTACCCACTCGGCCCAATTAAAAAATGGTCTTCATTCAACACCTATACACAGCCATGCAGATGGCCACGTAAGCCAATCACACATGCAAACACACTGTCCAGACACTCCTTCATCAACACACATACAAAACCTAATACAACACCTACCAAACTATACCACATCCGGCACAATACCATCATATTTGCCTAACCCTAATTCGGTAGTTCCCATGCAACTAGGCAATGATAGTTTTCCCACCTCTTCAAACCATTCCAGCACACAAACAAAACATCAATCATTCCAACCGCCCATCTCCTCCATTGATAAACAATCTCCTATAGTTCTATCAAATCCGGACAAAACTACTCCAACTCCACCAAACACTCCGCTCAATCCATTATCCAAAATTCTTAACTCACAAGATGTTCTCTCCAAACCTCAATTACCTACGTAGACAACAACACACAAACAACCAGTCCACTCATCGGTTACTACACAACCACAACCCCACTCCTCACTCCATTCCTCCACCACATTTGATAATGAAACCCAACACCATTGTATACACTGCTCAAACTCCTCATGCACCAACACAGCTCACCTCCTGGCTCGAGACAGGATTACAGAGTCACGCTCTCACCTTCACGATGGAAGTCAACCATCAAGAGGTGACAATTCTTATAAACCATCCAAGGGACCTTGCTCAGATAGTGATGGAAGGCATGTAATTAGGGATGGAGATATACGGAAGGTACCACTGGTCAATGACACAGGCTCCTTACCTTGAACCATACCATCAACCTCCTCTCCCAACACCATATTGGGACCCCCTTCATCTTCACCCACACATTCTTCAAATGCCATTTTACCCAAACCCCAATACTGCCACTCCATGGATCCAACCATACTGGGATCCTCCACCACCTCCAACCCCAGTTTCATCACCCACCCAATCACCAACACACAATCCCAATCTAGCAGAACAAGACCTAAACTTTCAAGCGGAACTAGATGCAGCAGTCATTTACAACAGAGAAATACGTCCAATTCATGCATGTCTCGATGGAATAAGGGTCTTTGTCCAGAAGGAGGAGTACGAAAGAAAGATATACATAAGGTGTCCTCCGAATCTCCTCACAACATCATTTCGTCTAAGGCCAACTACAAATCCAGAAGTGGGGAAGTATGCAATGCTTCTACTGCCCACGTTTATTCTTCGACCAGGACAGACAAGTACTCCCAGGAGTCAAAGGAGTTGTCAATTGCTTGAACCAACTGACAATCATATGAATTTTATTATCTGGAATTGCAGGGGTGTTCGGTCAGATGATTTTAGAAGAAATTTTCGGTCATTACTGGATTACAATCGACCATCTTTGGTTGTACTGCTGGAAACTCACAGTCAAAACCACCAATACGATTTTAATTTCACAGGCATGATTGAGGTTGCTGCTATTGGCCAGTCTGGAGGAATTGCTATCTTATGGTTGTCAGATGTGTTGCATGTGGAACCAGTGGCCACCACAGCTCAGGAAATACATTGCCATGTTCAGGTGCTTCCTTATCCTTTTAAATTTTTGTTTACTGCCATATATGCAAGTACTAATTTAGCAAATAGACAATCTTTATGGCATAATTTAATGTGCGTGTATGATAGCTATAAGGGCCATTGGTTAACTGGTGGTGACTTTAATGAGATTCTAGAGGCAGATGATAAGTTTGGTGGTTTATCAATTAATAATTCCAGATCAAACAAATTTTTTGACTGTATCAATTATTGCCATTTCACTGATTTAGGCTACAAAGGTAGTCGTTATACCTGGACGAATAGTAGACATAATAATAGTAATATACTTGAACATATTGACCGTATTATGGCTAATTATGATTGGCTTAAACAATATCCTAATGCTCTAGTTACACATCTTCCCCGTACCCATTCAGATCATTGTCCTTTAAAATTAGAACTACAACACTTCCCTTTACCTCACAAAAAAATATTTAGATTTGAAACTATATAGACTTCGCACCCTACTTTTCCCTCTTTAATTAACCAAGTATGGTTAGATAATTTACACTTGTTACCTGCTATTACTCAGTTCACTACTACAGTGCAAGATTGGAATAAATCCACTTTTGGTAATATTTTTAAACGTAAAAAAAAAAGATTATGGCTCGTTTAAGTGGTATTCAATCCTCTATCAATTATCCAACAAGCATTTTCTTACACAATCTAGAACATACATTAACCATGGAATTTAATAACATCCTAAAGCTTGAAGAAGATTTTTGGAAACTAAATTCACGTATTGACTGGTTAAATGATGGTGACGCAAATACAAAATTCTTTCACCTTAGTACTCTCAATCGTAGGAGACATAGCTGGATTACTGCAATTCAAGATCAAGGGGGAAATTGGATAACGGACCCTATTTGCATCAAGGATCATATCACACCGTACTATCAACACCTATTTACAACTCAAAAAATCACTTCTTCTAAAAATAATAGTTTAAGGCCTTACAATATTTTAACATCAAATGACCAATCTCGTTTAGAAACTCCTTTGCAAGACTGGGAAATTATAAATGCTATTCACTCTTTTAAACCTCTCAAAGCACCAGGACCGGATGGACTTCATCCTTTATTTTATCAAAAATATTGGAATATAATTGGAACTCAGTGAAATTTTTTTGTCATAAAGTCTTCAATGAACATCAGATTGACCCTTCTATTAATAACACTTTCATTTGCTTAATACCCAAAAATAAAAATGCAACCACTATTTTCCAATATAGACCAATCAGTCTTTGTAATACAATATATAAGATTATTACAAAAATAATTATTAATAGACTAAAACCTCTTCTGGAGCATATAATTCATCCAACTCAATCTAGCTTCTAGAAAAATAGGAGGGCAGCGGACAATGCTATTATAGTGCAAGAAGTCATTACCAAATTCCAAAAAATGAAAGGCAATAATTTAAACATGCTTTTAAAATTGGATTTGGAAAAAGCGTTTGATAAATTAGAGTGGTCGTTTATACATTATACTCTAAGAACTCTTAATTTCCCACCCTCTTTTACAAAGCTGATTATGTCATGCATTACAACTAGTACTATTTCAATCTTGATTAATGGTAATCCTACAGATTACTTTACACCCAGCCGAGGTATTAGACAGGGAGACCCATTGTCACCTTATTTATTTATCCTGTGCTTAGAAATGCTTTCAAGAAAAATTAATACATCAGTTGATTATCATGCTTGGATACCAGTTTCAATAGGTAACCAAGGACCTCAGCTGTCCCACTTATTTTTTGCTGATGATATTGTTCTTACATCAAAAATTACTGATAAATTTTGTCAAGCTATTGTCAATACTATTACTCATTTTACTTATCATTCAGGCCAATCTATCAATTTTGATAAATTAAAAATATTTTTCTCCAAAAACTGCTCACCTAATATAAGAACTACTATTCTACAAATCTTCCATATGAACGAGGAAAAAACATTTGGAAAATACTTAGGATTCCCAATTTTTATCAATATGCCTTCTAAAATGGATTTCCAATTCCTAATAGAAAATTTTAAAAATAAATTAGCAGGATGGAAAACAATTTTTTTAACAAAAGCAGGAAGGGCTACTTTAATTCGCTCAACTCCAAATACACTTCCAAACCATATTATGCAGTATATTAAAATACCTTCTTATATATTTACTTATCTCAATCGTTACCAGCGTAATTTTCTATGGGGCACAACTCCTAATAAGAAAAAATTACATTTAATCAAGTGGGCTACCATCACACAACCACTTGATAAAGGAGGGTTAGAAATACAGAATCTAGCTTTAAAAAATCAAGCTTTGCATGCAAGTCTTGCATGGAGACTATTTCAAAATCCTAATCAACTATGGGCACAAGTTTTATTATATGCTTACTTACGACCATCTCGACTGAGCAAAAAACAAACCTCAACTACTTGGCGTAATATTATGAGAGGTTGGTCCTACTGAAAATTAGAGTTTAAATGGAATATAACAATAGGAAACATGTAAAATTCTGGACGGATCCTTGGATTAGCCAGAATTATTTATTTCGCAACTGCATATATGGACCACTTCCAAAACATGAGGAAAATAAAACTGTTTCAAATTACTATTACAGCCATACTTGGCATTTAAATCTATTACCCTTCAATTTATCAACTCATTTACACAATCTTATTAATGACATTTACATGCCTTTTCAACCTTCAACATATGACCAAATGTACTGGGGTCTCACACAAAATGGCATATTTTCGGTTAAATCAATGTACAATGCTTTTACAAATAGCATAAATTCTATAACCCCTACTCCAACAGATAGCTACAGCTGGATTTGGAAACTTCATATTCCTCCAAAAATATCATATTTCATATGGTTACTTTGCCATGATAGGCTTCCAACAGCTGCTTATCTCAACAGATTAGGTTTCCTTAATTCTGCTATATGTTCTCAGTGTCATATGGCCCCTGAAACATTACAACATATATTTCTAGAATGTCCACCTGCTAGACACCTCCGGACTATGCTCAAAATATCCACAGTCAATGTCAATACTCTACAATGCCATAATACTACTCTAAAATTCTTTTACCTTTTCATACATCAACAATTACTACTTACCCAACATAATATTCCAAATACCACTCTTATACCGTATGCTTTATGGGAACTATGGATTATACATAATAAAAATACTATGGATCATAAAAAATATTGCTTAAAGATCTCTTCCATCTTTACAAAGGCTGCAGAATTTTATTACCTTACTAATCTCAGATCAAAGAATTCTTCTTCAATACCGTTATATGTAAAATAGCACCCCCCCCCCCCAAATATACATACATATAAGCTTAACATAGATGGATCTTGCTCACTTGACCAAACCAAGAATGGTATAGGAGGCCTTTTTCGTAATCAACAAGGACATTGGATCATAGGTTTTGCAGGAACAGCAATACCTTGGACAGCTATACAAACTGAACTTCTGGCCTTGATCAAGGGACTGACAATTGCTGTCCAAAAGAACCTCAAACCACTCATCATTGAAACGGATGCACAGGACATACTCGGTATGTTAAGCTCCACTACAATGCAGTACACTAATATTATTAATGACTGCAGGTTAGTACTACTACAGCTGGATAGCCCGCCTCTCCACAGTATCTACAGAGAGCAAAATAGTGTTGCAGATAGTCTAGCTAACTATGGAGCCATGTATGCAAAGGCAAATTGTCTACTGTTTGGAAGTCCACCACCTTTTGTGCCATCCTTATACCAACAAGATCAACATGGGCTGCTACGAAGAAGGATGATTAAAACTAAGAATGGTTTATGTAATACGAATAGTTTTACTAGTAATGCACCTAGTACTTCTAATAGTAATTTGGCTACTTCTACTTTTGATACTGCTAATGGTTCCTCTACAGGGGCCTTAGGTACTTCTTCTAGTATTGTAAATCTGATGCCTTTAATGCATCTCCTTATCTAATAGTAATTTGGCTACTTCTACTTTTGATACTGCTAATGGTTCCTCTACAGGGGCCTTAGGTACTTCTTCTAGTATTGTAAATCCGATGCCTTTAATGCATCTCCTTAACTACTCTGTAAGAGCTTGATTTTATATATATATATATATATATCCATTCTTTCAACAAAAAAAAAAGACTGAAGAGGCAGATTAAGAAGTGAATATGTATATATATGTATAACGTATGGAGTCTACTAACTAATCGTTAGAGGTTATGCGGTATAAACAAGAAAACATGATTATGAATTGGGAAAAAAATTTAGATTATTATACTTTCGATAATTAAAATTCAGGGCACCAGATTGATGTACGAAATATGATGATCAAATTTTAACCACTGACCAACAACAACAACAAGATATCCAGTATTATCTCACACTGTGGGGTCTGGGGAGGGAAATTTGCACGCATACCTTACCCCTACCTTGTGAGGATGGAGACGTTGTTTTCAATAGACCCTCGGCTCAGTAAAGCATGAGCACCACATTAATGAAAAATATAGACAAGAAGGGACAGTACCAAAAAGATATATAAAAGCAGAATAAAAACAACAAGATAGTAAGGTGATCAACAATAAAAGAAAATAAGTCATAAAAATCTATTACCAACAGAAAGCGAGACTGCGTGCCCATACTACTAGTGAACACTCTAGACTACCTACTTTACTACCCTAATCCTCGACCTCCATACCTTCCTATCAAGGTTCATGTCCTCGGTCAGCTGAAGCTGCGTCATGTCTTGCCTAATCACCTCTCCCCACCTCTTCTTTGGCCTACCTCTACCTCTCCGTAGACCCTCCAATGTCAACCTCTCATACCTCCTCACCGGGGCGTCTGTGCTCCTCCTCCTCACATGACCAAACCACCTAAGTCGTGCTTCCCGCATCTTGTCCTCAATATGGGTCACACCCACCTTGTCGCGAATAACCTCATTTATGATCTTATCTAACCTGATGTGCCCGCACATCCATCTCAACATCCTCATCTCTGCTACATTCATCTTCTGGACATGATTGATCTTGGTTGGCTAACACTCAGCCCCACACAACATCGTTGGCCTGACCACCACTCTGTAGAACTTACCTTTAAGTTTCGCTGGGACCTACTTGTCACACAAAACACCGGAAGCGAGTCTCCATTTCATCCATCCCGCCCCAATACGATGTGTGACATCTTCATCAATTTCCCTATCCCCTTGAATAATAGACCCAAGGTACTTAAAACTTCCTCTCCTAGGGATAATCTATGAGTCCAACCTCACCTCCCCTTCCCCTCCTTGAGTCTCGCCATTGAACTTACAGTCCAAGTATTCTGTCTTGGTCCTACTCAACTTGAAACCTTTAGACTCCAGGTTCTGCCTCCATAGCTCTAATTGCGTGTTCACACCGTCTCGCGTCTCGACAACCAATACAATATCATCTGTAAATAGCATGCACCGCAGCTCCTCCCCATGGATGTGGCGCGTCAGTACGCCCATCACCAGAGCAAACAAAAAAAGGTTGAGTGGCAACCCCTGATGCAACCCCATCATAACCGAAAAATGGTCCGAGTCCCAATCCACCGTCCTCACTCGGGTCTTTGCTCCATCATACATGTCCGTAATCAAACTAACATACACAACAGGTACACCTCTAGCCTCCAAACATCTCCACAAAACCTCCCTTGGAACTTTATCGTACGTCTTTTCTAAGTCGATGAACACCATATGCAAGTCCTTTTTTCTCTCCGTATACTACTCCATTAATCTCCTAACAAGGTGGATGGCTTCTGTAGTCGAATGCCCCGGCATAAATCTGAACTGGTTCTCGGAAATAGACACACTCATCCTCACCCTTAGCTCTACCACTCTCTCCCAGACTTACATAGTATGGCTAAGCAGCTTGATACCCCGATAGTTATTGCAATTTTGGATATCATCCTTGTTCTTGTATACAGGAACTATCGTGCTCCACCTCCACTCTTCGGGCATCTTCTTCGTTCTAAAAAAGACATTAAATAACCTAGTGAGCCATTCCTGCCTTGCCCGTACTCTTCCAAAACTCCACTAGAATTTCATCCGGCCTGGTCGCTTTGCCCTGCTCATCTTACGCATAGCCCCCTCAACTTCATCAACTCTAATCCGCCTACAATACCCAAAGTCACAACGATTCCTGGAGAGTTTCAAATCACCCAGTACAATGCTCATGTCCCCCTCCTCGTTCAAGAGACTATGGAAGTAGGTCTGCCATCTCCGACGGATAAGCCCTTTATCCAACAAAACTCTACCTTCTTCGTCCTTCATGCACTTCACTTGGTCCAAGTCACGCGCCTTCCTTTCTCGCACCTTGGCTAACCTGAACAACCTCTTATCCCCACCTCGACCCTCGAGTTCCTCATACAAACGACTAAAAGCTGCATTCTTAGCCGTAGTAACTGCTAGCTTTACCTCTTTCTTAGCCAACTTATAATGCTCCTTATTCGCCATCTTCTCCTCCTCGTCTACACTTTCTACTAACTTCAGATACACTGCTTTCTTCGTATTCACTTTTCCTTGCACTTCTCCATTCCACCACCAGTCTCCCTTGTGACCACCAGGGTAACCATTTGAGATCCCTAATACCTCTCTCGCAGCTTTCCTAATGCACTGCGCAATCGTGGTCCACATAGCACTTGCGTCCCCACTACTCCTCCAAGCCTCCATAGTCAAAAGCTTGACCCCCAACTCCTGCGCTTTATCTTCCGTCAAGGCTCCCCACTTGATCCTATGATGGTTATACATCGCCTTCCTCCTCCTCTTCCTCGTGATCTCAAGGTCCATAACCAGGAGCCTATGAAGGGTCGAGGGGTTCTCACTTGGGATGACCTTGCAATCTGTGCAAAGACCTCTATCAGACTTCCTGCAGAGTAAATAATCAATCTGAGTCTCGGCCACCGAACTCCAAAAGGTGACCAAGTGCTCCTTCTTCTTCGGGAAACTCGAGTTTGCTATCACCAAATCAAATGCTCTAGCAAAGTCCAGCAGAGACGTTCCTCCTCCGTTTCTATCTCCAAAATCAAAGTCACCATGTACATCATCATACCACCCAGACGTCGCTCCAATGCGGCCGTTGAAATCTCTTCCTATGAAATGTTTCTTGATATGCGGGATACCACGCACCATCTCATCCAAATCCTCCCAAAAACACCTCTTGACTTCCTCATCCAATCCCACTTGGGGTGCATACGCTGATTATGTTCAAAGTAAATCCTCCAACAACTAGCTGAATTGTCATCAGCCTGTCATTCATCCTCCTAACCTCCACCACTAGTTCACGGGGGTCATTATTAACCAAGATACCTACCCCGTTCCTGCCCCCACCCTCCCAGAATACCATAGTTTGAACATGTGCACATCCCGCGCCACTGATCAAAAGCTTAAAATGTGTTAGTTTGAACTTCAGACCATTGCCTTGAAGTTTGAACTGCACTACTATTGCAAGTTTGAAGCACAATTGAAGCATGTTCTTGGGCCGTCTTTCTCTTGCTGGCTTAGAAGGTAAGAATTCGCTAACAAAGGTTTTCTTGTATTTGAAGAAGGCATCAACAAAAGAAGAAATGATAACAACGAAATGGCTAAGTTTTAAGTCGTTATTATGTATTAAATAACATTATTGAAGTGGCTACCTGATGTCACTTCTATCTTATAATGCTCTCTCGTTCATGATCTTTGATTTCATACGATATTCGCTTTTTCTAGATGATATTTTGCCGCTTGCACAAGCAGGGTAAGGATAAAACAATGAATTGCATCATGATGTAGCTTTGTTACACTAATGGATCATACATTCATTTTCATAGGCTAAATTGTAAAAAACTATATGCCAAGCTACCAACATACAAGTTTTTCTGAGTTTGTAAGTTGCTTTCAGAATATTGAATTTATATAAGTTATTATTCTATGTTTTACTTAAATGGAACATAGATAGACTGTTAGTACTGTAGTTGTAAAATAATTCTGGAGAAAATAAAATAACATAAACAGAAATATAAACGCAACAGAAGTTAATCCGAGCCCACTGAATTCACAGTGTTTCCTTAAGGAATTTAATCCCCTCCTAGTACCCAAGGTTATGGATTATTTTCTCCCAGTATAGAACGAATTACACACTGGTGTAGTGGTACTTCAACCCTCGGTGTTTCAGCGAACACAAAGTTCGGTAGCAAATCACACTTACTATTGCTTTCATTGAAGTTAAAACAATGCAGAAGAAGGAGGAGAAACTCAAAAAATCGTATGGAAAATCTGAGAGAATGGACTTGTATTTATAGCCAATGTTGGGCTGAAATCTGAAGAGGTGCAACTCTTCAAAATGGTTGTTTATGATACATAAATGGCTATTTACTCAACAATAAAGAGGGAAAATTGAAGAGGGTAGTTAATTTTCTGTTACCAAAACAGAGAACGGAAAAATGGAAACAGTTGGATTTTGATATTAATATTCTTGGATTTAATATTAATATTTTGTTATTAAAACGGATATTTAATAACATTCATGTTAATATTTATAATTAACAAACAAATTTGGTCCAAAAAATTAATCAGTCAATCAATCGATCATTTGACCAAATCCTAATCCGAAGCCGAAGCCGAGCCGAGCGAGCGACGACGACGATGGCGCGAGGCTTGCCTTCTTCTCAACTCTTTAAGAGATAGAAGAAGAGCAATGGCTTATATACTCATAAAAACCTCTTCCTCTTCCAATATGGGACAATGTCCCTTCATCAAGGAGGAAATCTCAAATAAAACTCAAATATTTCATTTTCCCTCCATTTCCCATTCACCCTCTTTTAAGCATTAATATACTTAAAAACCTCAACAATCCCCCACATGAATGGGGAATGGCTATATCACGGAAATATGCATGAAAAATTATGCGATTCGCAAGCAAGGATTAATTGTATCTAGATAAGTAGGTTTCCCTTTGAACTTTCCGCAGTAAACTTATGTCGGATATACTCGGTCAATCGGTAAATTTGATATCTTTGAACCGTCGAGCTTTGTTGTATACCTAGACAACCATAAGTCACACAACCGACCCTTAACCGTCTTTGGTTCTCATTGTTGTATTCGTTTCAGCCATGAACACCGCCTGATTTCATAAGTGCGTAGAGAACTAGCCTTACAAAATTCTCCTTGAAGCAGCTAACACTTCATACTTACATAGGTGATTTCTAACCATGTCACCCCGTAGATACACTATTTGATATACCCTGTATCAAATTTAGAAATTATAAAAAAGCCTTAATGCTTTATCCTTGGTACTGAACATTGTCTCATCACGAGAATGGACCAAAATATTACTTGACAATGTTGAACCGTCATTAATGACTTTGTTTGATCATCTTGAACCTAGATCTTGGGATCTCCAGTCTTCTAGGTAGAGTTACCGCCACAATAACTTGTTCTCGGCCATAGTCCCATTCCCCTTGATGATTTCTTAACTACCTCTAGTTAGGCCTTTTGTAAGTGGATCCGACACATTATCACTTGACTTTACATAGTCAATCGTGATAATTCCTCTAGAGAGTAATTGCCTAATGGTTTTATGTCTTCGTCGTATATGACGAGATTTACCGTTATACATAACGCTCCAAGCCCTTCCAATTGCAGCTTGACTATCGCAATGTATGCATATTGGTGCCAATGGTTTGGGCCAAAATAGAATGTCTTCCAAGATATTCCGGAGCCATTCAGCTTCTTCACCGGCTTTATCTAAGGCTATGAATTCAGCCTCCATTGTAGAGCGGGCAATACAAGTTTGTTTGGACGACTTCCAAGATACCGCTCCTCCACCAATAATGAATACATATCCACTTGTGGACTTTAAATCAGTTGAACCGGTGATCCAATTTGCATCACAGTATCCCTCAATCACCGCAGGATATTTACTGTAGTGCAAAGCAAAGCCCTGGGTATGTTCTAAATATCCCAAAACTCGTTCCATTGCAATCCAATGAGATTGACCTGGATTGCTCGTGTATCAACTCAATATACTTATAGCACAAGCTATATCTTCGTGCACAATTCATGATGTACATTAAGCATCCCAACACACGAGCATAATCCAATTGTGATATGCTTTGGCCTTTGTTCTTTGATAATGCAAGATTCATATCAATTGGAGTCTTTGCAACTTTAAACCCTAAGTGCTTGAATTTTTCAAGTACTGTCTTGATACAATGAGATTGTTACAATGACAGGCCTTGAGGAGTCTTATGGATCTTAATTCCTAGAATTAAATCAGCAACTCCCAAGTCTTTCATATCAAACTTGCTAGTTAGCATACGCTTAGTAGCATTTATGTTGGCAATGTCATTACTCATTATCTGCATATCGTCCACATATAAGCAAACAATTACTACGTGATTTGGAAAATTTTTAATGTGCACACATTTATCACATTCATTTATCTTAAAACCATTTGACAACATTATTTGGTCAAATTTCGCATACCATTGTTTGGGTGCTTGTTTTAGTCCGTAAAGGGACTTAACAAGTCTACATACCTTCTTTTCTTTACCTGGAACCACAAACCCTTCAGGTTGTTCCATGTAGATTTCTTCCTCCAACTCTCCATTTAAGAAGGTCATCTTAACATCCATTTGATAAATTTCAAGACATACACTGCAGCTAATGCTACTAACATCTGTATGGACGTAACTCTTGTAACTGGAGAGTATGTATCAAAGTAGTCAAGACCTTCTCGTTGTCTATACCCTTTGACTACAAGTCTTGCCTTAAATTTATCAATAGTGCCATCATCTTTCATTTTTCTCTTAAAAATCCACTTAGAACCCAAAGGTTTATTTTCAGGAGGAAGATCAACCAATTCCCATGTATGGTTGTTCAATATGGATTCTATTTCACTATTGACTGCCTCTTTCCAAAACAATGATTCCGAAGAAGACATAGCTTCTTTAAATGTTTGAGGCTCATTCTCCAATAAGAAAGTCACAAAATCTTGTCCAAATGAAGTAGACGTTCTTTGACGTTTACTACATCTTGGATCCTCCTGATTAAATGTACTTTCTTTTGTTTCTTCCCAAGGTCGTTTAGATCCTTCACCAATCGACTCACATTCCTTTTTATACGGATATATATTTTCAAAGAACTCAGCATTATCTGATTCTATAATCGTATTATTATGAATGTTGGGATTTTTTGGTTTATGAACCAGAAATCGATATGCTTTACTATTGGTCACATATCCTATGAAAACACAGTCAACAGTTTTCGGTCCTATTTTTACCCTTTTGGGTTTAGGAACTTGAACTTTTGCCAAACACCCCAACACTTTAAAATAATTCAAGTTGGGCTTCCTTCCTTTTCATTTTTCATATGGAATGGATTGTGTTTTTCTATGGGGTACTCGATTTAGTATTTGGTTAGCCGTAAGAGCGGCTTCCCCCCACAAGTTCTGTGGCAAACCAGAACTTATCAACAATGCGTTCATCATCTCCTTTAATAAATGATTCTTTCTTTCTGCAATCCCATTGGATTGGGAGAGTAAGGGGCTGTTGTTTGATGAATAATTCCATATTCTAAACATATTTGTTCAAAAGGAGATTCATATTCACCACCCCTATCACTTCTTATCATTTTGATTTTCTTGTTAAGTTGCATTTCAACTTCATTTTTGTATTGCTTGAATGCGTCTATTGCTTCATCTTTAGTATTAAGTAAGTAAACATAGCAATATCCAGTATTATCGTCAATAAAAATTATGAAATACTTCTTTCCACCGCGAGATGGTATTGACTTCATATCGCAAATATCTATGTGAATTAAGTCTAAAGGATGTAAATTCCTTATAAGGATGTTTAACATACTTAGATTCCACACATATTTGACATTTTGATTCGTCGCATTCAAACTTAGGCAATACTTTCAAGTTAATCATTTTCCGCAAGGTTTTATAATTGACATGACCCAAACGTCTATGCCATAATTCATTTGACTCAAGTAAGTAAGACGAAGCTGAAATTTTATTATTATTCTCAACAACCATTACATTCAGTTTGAAAAGACCCTCAGTGAGGTAACCTTTTTCCAACAAACATTTTGTTCTTACTTATTACAACCTTATCGGATACAACAACACACTTAAAATCGTTCTTAACAAGAAGTGCAGCAGAGACTAAATTCTTCCTAATCTCGGGAACATGAAGGACGTTGTTCAAAGTCACCACCTTGCTAGAAGTCATCTTCAGAAAGATCTTCCCACATCCTTCAATCTTGGCGGTTGCAGCATTTCCCATAGAAAGAGTCTCTTCGATTCCAACAGGAGCATATGTTGCAAAGGCTTCCCTAACAGCACAAACATGACAAGTGGCTCCAGAATCAATCCACCACTCCTTAGGATTTCCCACCAGGTTGCATTCAGAAAGCATAGAACACAAGTCATCAACATCTTCATGCTTTTCAACCATGTTTGCTTGACCCTTCTTCTTGTCTTTCTTCGAAGCACGACACTCCATAGATTTGTTGCCCAGCTTTCCACAGTTGTAGCAATTTCCGTTGAACCGCTTCTTGCTTGGGTTTTTATTCGGTCCAGAAGTGTCACGACCCAAACCCCGCACTGGTCGTGATGGCGCCTCTCGTGAAGACGAGGCCAGCCAACTAACCCAACTTATCATTTTAGAATAGTTAACATTAATAAGCAGCTTTAATATATTTTAAATAACCACAGTCTATCAAAAGGTCTCTTTAATAAGTGCAGAATAAAACCCAAACACAGCCCAAACAGGGGTGTCACAAGTCACGAGTATCTATCAGAGTATACATACAACTACAAGACCTAAAATATACAGCCGGAATAATGAACCAAAAGAGAGAAAAAAAATGGTGCTGCGAACGCAAGCAGTCACCTCGCTACTCCTATAGCTCTGCCTCTGATCGGCCAAAACCCGCTACCGAGTGATCAATACCTGCATCTGCACGCGGGGTGCAGGGAGTAAAGTGAGTACTCCAACTCAGTGAGTAATAAGGGTAAATAACAACTGAGCAGTAAGAAATCACGTAAAGCAAACCATCATGCTATATAGGGGCAGTGAAAAACCCTTTGAGAAAAGCAGTAAAGCTGTAAAACCTTTAGAAATATCTTAGCTCAGTTTAAAACCTCTTTTGAAAATGACTTTTTCAACAATATGCAAACGAATGCAATTCAAATAGTGCAGATAAGCACACAAATCCGCCCCTCGGGCACCACACTCAATTAACAGATAATGTCAGGCAATCCGGTAGATATCACATGAAGTAGCACAAACAACAGGTAAAGGCAAGCAAATAAGATAAAGTAAACACACAGAACAGTACTAGTACCGCTGCGGCATGCAGCCCGCTCCATATATCGCTGCGGCGTGCAGCCCGATCCGTTTATTATCGACGGTGCTCGCTGGGGGTGTGCAGACTCCGGGAGGGGCCCCTTACGGCCCAAGCGCAATAATAAGCCATCTCGTGGCATCAACTAGGCCCTTGACCTCATATCAATATCAATATCATACTGCTGCGGCGTGCAGCCCGATCCCATACTCAGTCGAAAAATCACATAAGCCCCTCGGGCACAATAATATAGAAATATTCAGCCCAAACTTCATTAAAAATATTAATTAAGTTTCAAGTTTAAGAAAAGGTGGCTGAGTTTGCAAAACAGTATTAAATACTAGGACTGAGTTCAATGATATGCACAAATGGTAAGAAACCAGTAATAACAATCCCTGAAGGATTCAATCAATTGGCACGAAGCCCAAACATAGCAATCAGCTCAATTAAAATGATAATAAGTGAATTTCAGTCAAATACGCAGTATATTTATCTACCGGGACGGACTAAGTCACAATCCCCAACGGTGCTCTACCCCACACTCGCTACCCGGCGTGTAAGTCACCTCAATATGTTTCGGTT
>NW_017675365.1:66018-69074 GCF_001879085.1 Nicotiana attenuata
GGGCCCACTTCTCGAAAATCAGAAAATTTAACATCAACGGACTCCTTATCTCGCCACGAGTCTATACATATAAAGATTACCAAAATCGGAGTCCAAATGACCCCTCAGATCCCAATTTGAAATATTAAAACTCAAGCCCTAGTTCTTCCCCTTTTTGCTAAGTTTCCATGGATTTCAAGGTCAATTTCACAATAAAATCGTGTTATTAGTTCATAGGGCTCCAATCAATCCCAGTCGAAATCCTCTTCAATTCCCGTCCAAAAGCTCTCAAGGATGCTCAAAAATGGTGGAAATAGGGCTTAGCTCGCAGATGAAATATTTATTAAAACCCTTCTGTCCAGCTGACATTTCTTCTATGCGAACGCGAGGGCCCTCTCGCGTTCGCGATGCACAAAAATTCCACTGGCCAATTTTTCCCTTCGCGAACGCGGTGACTTACCCGCGAACGCGATGCTTTAGCTGCTACCACTACGCGAACGCGGGCCTTATGCCGCGAACGCGAAGCACAAAGAGTCAGGGACCCAACTCTCTTCTACGTGAACGCGTGCTCCTCACCGTGAACGCGATGCTCCAGGACTTTCCCTTACGCGAACGCGGACCTACCTTCACGAACGCGAAGGCCAAATCTGGCCTGCACCTGCTGCTGCATTTTCTGCAATATTTTCCAACTCGAAACTCCCCGTTAGCCATCCGAAATCACCCCGAGGCCCCCGGGACCTCAACCAAAAGCACCAACACATCCTAAAACATCATCCAAACTTGTTCCAATCATCAAAACACCTCAAACAACACCAAAACTATCAAATTACATCAGATTCAAGCCTGTGTTCTTCTAAAACTTCCGAAACATGCATTCGATCAAAAATCCAACCAAAACACCTCCGAATGACCTGCAATTTTGCACACATATCACAAATGACATAACGAAGCTACAGCAACTCTCGGAATTCCATTCCGACCCTCGGATCATAATCTCACCTATCATTCGGAATTCGCCAAAATACTAACTTCGCCAATTCAAGCCTAATTCTACACCGGACCTCCAAAACCAATTCCGATCACGCTCCTAAGTCACAAATCACCTAACGAAGCTAACCAAATCATAAAAACTCCGATCCGAGCTCATATACAAATAAGTCAACTCTTGGTCAAACCATTCAAATTCAAAGCTTTCAACTGAAACTCTTCTTTCAAATTCATTCCAAATTTTTCCTAAAAACCAAAACCAACGATCTACCTTAGTCACAATACATAATACGGGGCAAGTCATGCCCGAGGACTGGGGATCAAAGTGCAAAAGCTCGAAACGACCGGTCGGGTCGTTACATCCTCCCCCACTTAAATACACGTTCGTCCTCGAACGTACCCAGAGTTGTTCTAAAAGCCAACCACTCGCTGAATAACCTTACCATGCACATACCCGGGGGTGATCCCACGTCACCCTATCTCATATAGGTCCAATAACACATTGTAACTGATATTTCACCATCCAATCTAGCCCATAAGCCATAGAACCACATTTCACTTTCCAATATCATACACAAGATCAGAACCTCACATCTCTATTCAGAATAAGCCCGAACCAGCTGTAATAACCCCTGCCTGCAACCTCAAATGCAATTATCTGATATACCACGTAACTCAAACACATGTAGTGATAACTTCCATTCACAGCAGCTGCACACAATACCCGAATACCGGTAGAAAACCTCCTATCAACTAAAGTCTCATTCCAACACTTCCATATACTGCTAATGATAAATGAAACACGCAATAAATCACAACCATTTCTCAAATCAGCCATCCATAAGGTTACTTCTCCTTTGGCAAGGACCATAGCAAATTTCTGAATCGAACCTCGATATTTATCCTTCCAACAAGCTGAAATCAAATCCGTTCGTCTTCATTAATGACCCCAACGATCACCTCGAATCCAACACACCTCTCTGGTGACATGACACATCAATACAGGCCTAATCCACCACTTACATAATTCGCGCACCAATAAGAAACGGTTTGAATATTCTCAAATCATGAAAATGACCCCCAGACGAAAGAGCTTTACCTCAAGCTCATCAGTACCATCACAACACAAAGCTAAGACCCCGTCTCACATCATAGAAATAGAACACATGAATCTACCCCGAAAGGTCATGTTTCCACGTAGCCTCAATGCGCGATCCTATCCAAACACTATCACACATGAAACACCTCGAGTCACTATGATCAAAATCGACAGCCACGCACAATTTGATGTCGGGAACCGAAACAAATCATTACACCTACGGTGAAACAAGTTATACATACCACGCAAACCCGATAGAACATATCCGATACGCCATTCACCGAGCAACTCCCAATTACTCTTCCCGCTCGACTTCCATTATGAAATACCGATAGAACCGCATCATAGGTGCCTATAACCAACAGATCGTAACGTCTCACAACACAGAGAGATAACTCATAGATCCCCCTAATTGCTAATAGCTCATTAACAACCGAATCAACACATCCCTCGCTAGCAGCAACTCGAAGTCAACAAGCCGTCTCGATGCCGGACACATATCCATATAGGTCTCCCAATAGACTACACATCAACTCTAGTTACCCACAATAGATAAATAATCCTTCGAAGGTTCACAATGACTGAATCATAGCACATACTATCATCTGACTAACTTACCCACATTTTGTCATCCACAACCACGAGCTAACCCGTATATGAGAACTTCCAATCTCCAAGTCCATAAAACACACGAATTACCATATCTGATCCCAATTTTGCCACTCGCATATATAACTCACCTCTAGTACTCAATCATTCCACGAGAGATACTCTAAGATTCTTCTGTGCTGCCAAGCAGACTCGAATATCAGTAGCCGATCTGACAAGAAGTACTGCAATACTACCGAAGTGCTATCAACTTAATCACATTACCCTTTTTCTGAAACCTATACTCTCGTCAAATCACTTCCAAATAACAATACCATTTCCTTAACCATCTGAGGCTACTCGCTGCCTAAGAGTGTTATGAACTTCCTTTCAGAACTGAACT
>NW_017675366.1:0-679 GCF_001879085.1 Nicotiana attenuata
CACTGGCTCACTCAGCCGAGGCGGTTTAATCGTCCCCCGTACCACATAGGCTCCTTTTGGTACATATATTGGCGTTTCCCCTTTTAGCTCAGCTCTCCTCGGAATAGTGACAACCAATGGTTTTTCTTGGCGTCCTCGCGGAACATAGAGAATTCCATTCTTAAGAGAGTCCATTTTTACTTTTGTCTCAGGTTTCTTTTCAAGTCCAGTTTTGACAGTTTTATTCTCCTTCTCCCATTTTCCTTGCTTCGGCATCTTTTCTGCATCGGCAATAGCAACTATGGCTTTCCAAGTCGGATCAAACTCCCTGTCTTCACAAATCATACCGATTACCGACCCATTGTTGTGAGCGGGCAACGGGTTATTAGTCACATTCGGGGCTTCTTCATCCCTCAACACTATTTTCCCTTGTTCAATCAAATCTTCCACAGCCTTCTTCAATGTCCAGCAGTTATCAGTACTATGCCCTTCGGCTCCTGAATGGTAAGCACAATGGACCCCTCGTTGATAAGCTGAAGATTCTGGGTTCTGCCTGTTTTGGGGAATAGGCTGCAGCAAATTCATCTGGACGAGTCTTCGGGAACAAACTGGAATAGGGTTCACCGATTGGCGTAAAATTTGGTCTCTGGGAGGTTCTCGAGGCGAAAGTTATCTGCGGTGGTCGGGATTAGTATTGGTT
>NW_017675366.1:5076-5864 GCF_001879085.1 Nicotiana attenuata
AATCAACGGAAACGTACATGTACGGGTCGGGTCCCAAAATGGTATCAGTGCCTCAATGACATCCTTCCTTGGTCTGATTTTCAATAAATCTACAAGACCGCCCAAGATTTTAACCACAGTATCCCTGCTTCCTTTTCCCAAGTCATGCCACCACATATGGAGTTTCAAAGGGATCTCGCTCAGGACTGAGAAGGTTTCGATGTCACTTGAATTCATCCTGCACATTATTTAGGGGAACTTAATGATTTATAAAAATGGCTATTTGTGCAAAAATTCTTTAAGGCTGTGCCCGCAAACCATTTAAAAATGACTCAAGGTGGCTATTCTTGCAAAACGGCCTTCCGGCGTCCTTTTAGGGACATTCGGCTTATTTAAACAGGAATGGCATCACCCGACTTATTTATGACACAAAATTGGCATTTTTGGTTATTTTTGAAAAAGGAAGGGTTGGACCTGATGAGGGTTGCCTACGTATCTCACATCCGGTGAGAATCAAACCGGCGTAGTTCGGGCAGATTTGCCAAAATCAAAAAATGTATTTTTACAACAATTTTCTTCCTTCCTTTTTTTTCAAATATTTTCCTTTTTCTTTTCTTTTTTTTTTTTCATTTTTCACAAATCCGGCAGCATTTTCGGTACTATTTGGGCATTGGGGTTTTTCAAAACAAATGGTCACCCTCACTTAGTCCTAACACTGCTTATTTCCTCAATTTTCACTTATTTAGACAAGCCAGTCAACATGCAAAGCCGAGCAAATAAATGCGCAAGTAGCACGTAAGATGCATCAG